>NW_015090920.1:11167073-11257163 GCF_001431845.1 Calidris pugnax
GGAGCGGTGCGGAGCGGGGAGCATCCCGGGAGGGCTCCCGCCGGCCGCGGAGTGACACAGACACACTCACACTCACTCACACACACTCACACTCACGCACACACTCACACACGCGCAAAAAAAAAAAAAAAAAAAAAAAAAAAAAAAAAAAAAGAGGCGAGTTCAAAGAAATGTGACTATCCACAGGGGAAGGCAGAAGTCACATTCAATTCGTTCCCCAATCTTCAGCCAATACTGCAGAAATCATCTCCCTTAAAGGGAGCCTTTACCTTTCCATAAATACCAGCAGTGCTCTTAACCCTGAATGCTTAAGCAATCACTTGGTTATCCTGAATTCATGCCATGGAACCCACTAAAGACAAGAAACAAGACTTTCAACTCAAATCAAAAAGTCTGCAGGAAGGCACCAGAGAACTGACTTCAGTGCTCGTATTGCTGAGATCTGTTGCAACTTTTTAAACTGGGTAGAGCCTCCTAAGTACTGAAGATATACCCATATACATACAGCACGGGTCTAGACCAGGTAAGGAGCAACAGAAAGATGAGCAGTAAAGTCAAGCTGTGGCGCATCAAGTACATGATTGAAAGCTCCCACTACACGACAGCAAGCTACACTGCAGATTTATTAACTGGGCTATAATTAGTTATAATTACCTATTTATTATCATTTACCAAAGAGGTCTCACCAAGTCTTCAAATGTCCCAAAATACTGTGCCCATCAGTATGACTTGATTCTTTGTTTCATCTTCAGTTAGGTTACATCCATGAATATGTGTCATCCAACCCCTGGCAATCTTCATAACAGCAGCATTTTTGCATGAGATAAATAACTAGAAATGCATAACATTTGCCTACTGAAGGCAGGCATGTGAGTTTTTCACATTTAACTGATTTACATAAGTAGTCACAACCTAGACCCTCAAACAGGCTAGAAAACCGTGAAACAGAGGAATTAACCCTGGCTAAGCCTCAGACCAGAATAGGGCTCTGTCATCAACCACTGTCCAGAAGCTACAGTTCCATCCTTCGCCTAAACACCACCTTTCCCAGCTGTGGACTCAATGTTGTGAGCGGTAAGATATTACAGCCTTAATATAGGCATGTCGTCTTAAAATATACCTCTCAACAATACTGATTTGATCAGATGCTACCCACTCACAGAAAATTATGACAGCCACAATCAGCAGAGATTTAATACAAACAAAGAAAATTTGAATGCACATCTTATCAAAAACATACAAATGGGTTTCATCAGCTAGAGGAAAGTATCCAAAGAATATCATGACAGCATTATAGCTTTAAGACTGTAATGAGAACAAATTGTAAAAATGGTATAAAAATTGTCCACTCTCATTTTGGTCTCTATTACTAAAAATATTTTCAGTAAGTCTTATATTTTCCTTTAAGATGGCTCCGTATGTCACAGGACTGAGGTTCAGAAGACTAGTGCTTCAAAGCCTCTGAAAACCGCAAATAAGTTGCAAAGAATTTGTAATCCTTATTTCAGCCTCTATTAGCAATCTGCCATTCTACTTGCATCACCGATGGGCCATTCTATTTGCTTTTCAACTTTCTGCTAAATTCTTCACTAGATAGTCATTCGCAAGTGAAATAAATACCCATACAAAACACACTGTTAGGAAGACCGTAACTTATACAGCTTAACATTGTCTTAGCTCATTGTATTGGTTCAAACAGTCCTGTTAACCTCTAATAATCATTCTTTCTACAGTGTTTGATTCACCACTCCCAATGAGGAAACCAGGTACAGAAGAAATAGAGTAGGGAGCCCAAAGAATTAAATAAATATACAATTATTTTTTGCTACTCATAATTAGGAATATGAGCAGCTCAATGCAGAAAGGAGGCCCAAAGTGGAGCCAAAAGAAAAAAAAGCCGTATTCACCTCTAACAGTCATGAATTCAAAGATCATACAGAGAGCTATATTCCCATAGCTTAATGAGTTACTAATCAACTGAGCAGCAGTGACAGTGTATGTGCATGATTTTGGCCACCTACATATAAAAATTGTTAGCTCAAACAATAAAGACATTTAAATTCGCACTTGTGTCATACTGAAAGTGTGCGGGGAGCCAGATACTACAGCCGAGCTGATGCATGTGAAGTTAAATGTCTGAGCTCTTAATAAGGAAAAAGACATAAAGACTAGGTCCACAAAGGAGAGAGCTATTTAACAGCATAAGACTAGGAAAAAAAAAAATATCTGAGCTTATATGGCTAGCAGTGGATATATTTTCTTGAAGGACCCACAACATGTTTATAAAATAAATTAAATAAAGACTGTACTGGTGGTCCTTTTACAAACTACTGGCCTAGTCAGTTCTTTATAGTCATGGCTGAAAGATTTGGCTTAGTCTATTCATATAAAAGTTCTATATTGGCATCCTCTTCTCAATTTTAGAATGAAGTTCTTTAATATTAATAGGGGGCATTTCAAATTGAAATTATTCTATCATCTTCAACACAATTTATTTTATTTTACAGAAAACTAGCAGTAAAGAACAGAACTGCTTACTTATTTTGAATATAATTTTAACACTCTTTTTCAATAAAATGTTTGTTTCATCTTTGCATTTTTGCTAGTCACTTAGAGATCTCTTTAACAGTGAACAAGATTTCCCAAACATTCCATGTGCACTCAGGGCTCACCCAGCTTAGGGGACAATAACTGATCAGAGACACGACTCTCTGCTGGAAAGAATGCTAGGTCTGTCTGATTAACAAAAGGGAAAAAGGAATGCACAAAACTAAGACTTTATATCAGTTTATATTTGCCTGCTCCAATTAAATAATTATACTCAATTTTATAAATATTTGGCCTATTACTAAAGCCTAGCCCATTATTCCAGTTTCACTGGCACACACTGGGAGTTCAGGAAGTGGCCATATTACCTTCCCCTTCAAAGAACTGGCACGCTGTGAGGCAGATTGCAGTATCAGTATTCAGATCAAGTATTTTGTACTGTGTATAGTCCCACAATAGCCAACACCACCACTTACAAGATAAAACTCAATCTGAAAAAACATCCAGTGACTGAAGACTGGACTTGGAGAGGGTTTTTTTGTTGTTGCTCGTTTTTTTGGTGGTTTTTTTTTTTGTAAACAGTAAGGGCACTTGAGACCAATCGATTCGATTGGTTTCCCATCACAATGTCTAAGAATCACGTGTAGATAACATACATCCTAAGTCAACTAGAAATTTGCCATAATACAAGAAATTGGGGGTAGAATCCTGTTATCTGTGACCACATATTCAGCAAAGTGTTGCCTGGGATTAACTTGAATTTTTTTCAGAGCAGTTTAAGTGGAAGTGATGTCAACCTCTGAGTGTAAAAGATCTAGATGATCTTAAACTTCACATAAGCTAAACTAAAAGGTTATTAATTTAAAATAATAGTTTTAAGGACTTCTGGAGAGGTGTTCCTCAGATGAGGTCCAACCAACTTAACAATTTGGTTGGAGTTCATCTTTCAGCATAAATCCATGTAATGTTTGTTTTTTCAAAAACAGATTGACACTTTATTATGAAGAACATCGAATAATAAAGATGTCCCTTTACAGATTTAAAATCTATAAGAATTGTACCATTTATCCCCATCTTTGGGAAAAACATATAGTTAATCAATGCAAAAAAAAAAGCTATATGCAATAGTTTTTTAGCAGTTCTAATAAAAATTAAAACTTTCTAAAGAAGTCTAAAATATTTTTCTAATGGCTTAACCATGTTTTTTAAAATGTAGGGGTCTCATACTGCTCATGCACACTAACTATAACATAGTTACAGGTTATACTATAAGAGTTAGGCTATCATACCACTATGTTTAGGAACAGTATCAGTAGCATTTGTGATTACTTTATTTGACAAAAAGCCACGGATGAAATAGGGGTTAGATAAAACAGCAAACCATGCAAGAACTCATAGATAGAGGAGGAGAATCAGACAGATGCTACTTCAGTCATACCTGCCACAGAAGGGGCAATCTAGAATCACACCATCACTGTCACTCCCAGACAGAGTGAGAAGCTGAGAGAGTAGAGATGATTTAACCCTGCTGCAGATTCTTGAACTCAGTAGGAAAGAAACACTGCCTGGCAATGGCTTCTGCAGTGCTCAGCCTTACCCTTACACATTCCTACTAATCTGAGAAACCCGTCAGGCTTCCTGCTTCCTTCCTCTTGAGACAGGTACTAAGGATATCTGTCTTCCCTTTGGATATAGTAAAGGGTTGAGGAAAAAGAGGTTGTATCCCTACATTGCCAAAATGGACTCTACTTTCAGGCTTCCTTGCAGGCTTTCACAGAAGCTCCAGCAAAAGATGTCACAGAGCTGTAGGGTACAGATCCCTTCCCTGTTGCTCACACCCGTGCTGGCCCCCCACTAGCACTACTTCCATGCAGTTGACAGCTACAGCTGCCCATCACTCTCACCACAGAAGCCAAAGGAGGGGAGAAAGACCTTAAAGCTTGTTTTCTCATGCCAGCCAGATGCAACCCTCTTTCCCTCTCCCAGTAACTACTTCATACAAAGCTTTAGTGCACATATATTTTTTTCCACGAAAACCAAACATCAAATTTCTCTTGAACATGACATCTTTTGATCCCCTGAAGCCTTTCATACAAGCTGGGATTTAGGCACACAGGCAAAGCGGGAGCAGAGAAATTGTTCCATTACTGCCTACATTGTGTGTGTGAATAAATGGCTCTGTGCTCCAAGCCTTCTATTTTAACCAACAAAGCCAGCTACGCATTTGCAAAAGGTTACACTATACTCTTCACAAAAAAATTTCCCATTTAGATCGATCTAAAATGAACTTTCCAGCATTAGAGTGCTAACCTGTAGAACATTCTGGCTGCAGTTTTTATCGATTCCACCCAATAGTATTTTGACAAACAAGTTTAACATTGAAACCAACAGTTGCAATTTGGCAGCCAGTTTTCTCTCTTTCATTTTAATAATGTTTCTGCCAGCATTCACTGTTCTTGTTATTCAAGGTACAGCAGCCATAACTCATGTCTCTGGGGCATTATTGTATGTATACTTTGGAGTAAAGAGGGCTCTTAGCATGTCTAATATGATGTCCTTTGCAATCTGTTATTAGAGTATGAATCACCTTGCCAGTTAATCATACCATTTTGAATGCTGAAGACATGAAAACCAAGAGAGATTGAAATGCATGCATTCCCAGATTAAGAAAAGCTATTTGAAAAATACAGGCAGACTAGTGAAGATAGATTTAGAACTGTGTTGGATTGGTGCACAAAACTGAAAAAAATTAATCAAAAGGGCTTTTTTTCCTTAGTTGCTTGTAATGATATTGAAAAAGAAAGGGAAAGAACACACAAACTTCCACCTTCTGCTAAAAACAGAGATGTAAAAGAAGGAATTGATTTGCATTTGGATGAAACCCAATATAATTAAAAAACAATAGATAAATACATCAGCCCTCTATTTACCTGCACTGTCATTTTAAGCTAGAAGAGGCTGATGCATTTAGTCAGAGTCATCATCAGTACTGCATAGCATCATTAATCTCCTGCTTGTTTATGCGGTAGCGTTCATTTTATTTTCCTTGTGTGTACTTTGCTGCCACCTCCAGGTTACTGCGGTTGTAAGACTGGAAGTTTAAAAAACCTGTAATCAACTGAAAGTTTGCTCTGAGGTGCAGTATTTCAAATGGTAAGCATGGCGTTAGTTTCATTTAGGAAAAAAAAAAACCACCAAAAATCTGTTTGCAGACACAATTCACAAGCATGGGTGTCATGATGGCTTACAGATGCAAAAGCTGCAGGCTGCTTGTTAGAAAAGTGAAATGGTGCTTTAAAATAATAGCCTATTTAGCATAATGCTAAATTACAGAGGAAACCCTATAAAAAGATATTTATGGCATAGATTCATTCTGAAGGAGTCTTTTGTGATTGTTATTTCACCTAATTCCAGGAAGAGTAAACAGACAGTTCTTAATTGGAAGTCTTTTACAGGGTTGGGATCATATTTTTTTTTCTTTTTTTTTTTTTAACTGTGTTAAGTCATTCAAGGCACACTGCTACCCCTTAAGAAGTAGGCAATAATTGCAGTGGAAAAAAGGTTTAAAATCCTCTAAAATGAGAAGGTAGTAGTAGTAGTATGTTTCTTCCTCTTTATTAATGACAGGATCAAGTTCAAGTGGAGGAAATATCAGGTATCATTAAGGAATTCATTTTTCCAAAAACTGTAATGAGGTGTTAAGTCCCACAGCACACAGTTGTACAGAAGGGACTACAGAAAATTTGTCCTAAAATTAAGACTAACATTAGACTAAAGCAAATTTTTCAAGATGCTATACCATTAGTAATATAAGTCAAATACAACAGTAATTTTTTTCCTTATATGTAAGTCTTTTAATCCCTCTCATCTTTTCTGTTACCTTCCTTCGGGTATTTCCTGACACTATATCAATGTATTAATTCTGTACCGTAATTTACTCTCTTGACTACATACCATGCACGTTCACTTGGTCATAATCCCAAAGCTACACCCACACTGACAATACACTGGTAAGAGTTCTTTACCTCTCTAGCTGAACATCAAGCCATCTCCATTGGCATCACTTGCATTTTCTACTTTCATTTTCAATGGCCCCTTGTTTGCCTAACCACCTTTTGGTCTGTTCATACAATACTGCAGCCTTCATTAGCTAAATGAGTTTGACCCATGCCAAGCCAGTATCCTAACTGGCTATGACCTATTAAATCCTGATATATCTCATTATCATCCTTTTAAAAGGATTTGGATTCAGAACTTGCTAAAACTAACAGTGTGTTCTGACTGAATATATACTATATACTTTTTTTGAGATCTCCAAAAACATAAGGCCTTAAATTCGTAATTTACAACAGTAAAGGAAAGCTCATCAAAGGCTTGTTACTAGAATTAGCATTCATTAAAAAATAAGATTTGATGAAAACTAGTTTGTGTCCTACTAGGACTTCCATTTTTATTGTGAATCCTCTTGTCTCAAAAGTATAGGATGCAGCCTAGTTCCATTGTCCAGAATCTACACTCCAGATTTTTCAGTTCCTGATTAACTGTAACAACAGGCAAATGAACATATCACACACCAAAGCAGAAATGGTCTGTACCACTGCATTAGGCGTTGACACGTTCTCTGTAAAGAAGACCAGCATAGGTACTATATATCATAGAATCCAAAAACAAGTTTAGTGACATTTAAGCAAGGTCTTTAATTTGTTAGATTTTTTCAGAGTTTATCCTACTAACAAGAAGAGTTTCTGTATAAATCATGTAGACAGCAAGCTACACTGCAACCACATAAAAACATCTTTCTGCGCTACAGCTGAAGTGCTTTGCCAAAAAACATTCGAAATTATGTATACATGCTAAGTTATCTGGCTCCATTTTTATTTTCATTCTTGCAGTCATTTCAATAAATACTTAGGTTGCTAAAGATGAAGTGTGTGTTCACCAGATTCTTCTAAAATCACTTGACAATAACCTTGCCAGAAAAAAGCGGAAAGCATAGTAATATGAATTTCATTGATTTCCTGCACTAAGATTATTACAGATGTATCAGAGCCATAAAAATGCATAGAACAGGTACTGACTGTGTTTACAATAATACTGAACTATACTTACCTTTTGGAATTCAAAAGGCTCAATTACTTTTCCTCTATTTTAGATAGAATTTACTTGCTTTTCAAGCTGATCAGAATTTGAAGTAGTTATTCATTTGTAAGCACAGTAAACGTAACATTTCTTTATAGTTGAAGAGAATAGTTTCAGAGGAAGACAAAACCTTCAGTAGAATGTTTGCATGTAACTTGTTAAAATTTGACCTGCACTCCAAAAAAGAGTGCATTATATGTCAATATTTCAGAATATTCCAGAACCAATAAATAAATTGTACCAAAATGAAAGCATTGCTACAGAGTAAAGACCCAGTTGCCTGGAAAATTCATCCACTGTAGCCTGACTTGAAATTGTCAGCTACTCTGGGACCTTGCACTAACATGATAATTTCCTGAAAATTTCTTTTAAAAGACATTGTAACACAGACTCTTTTTATTTAACTAAAATTTAACATAAATTTTATTTTTTTCAAAAGAGAAACCTGTGTTCATTCACAGCATATCAGCATCTCATCAACAAGGCATATTTGTGGTTATTTTTTGGACAAAGATGTCTGCTAAAAGCAATTCAGGTAGTAATAAGGATTTTTTTTGATCATTCTCCTCTGGCTTTTTTGTTTGCTTTTTCATGCTCTGTAAATCCTAAGATTTACATTTTAAAATGTTTGTAATTGAAGGAAAAACTAGAAATTAAAATGAAATTTGTAAATAAACTGAAAAATCCCAAGAGCAGCTGATTTTCTGTTACTCACACCAACTTCTTTCTTATATGGCACAGAAATAAAAGGCTCATACAGCCTGTATATCTGAAAATAAGTTTTAAAACATGCTTCTAGAACATGTTATTAACTGCATTACTGTTATAATACTTTATATTTTTTCACAGCAGAAAGCTGGATTGTATTTTTCTCACTATAGTTAACTTGTTATAGTTCCATGTAAACATAATCCCGATTAGATGTTCGTCACATACAGCCTTCTGCTGTCAATATTCAGTATGGTTCTTCACCAGAAGCCATCAATATGACCTACACACTATTATCTAACTGACAGGTCATGCATCAGCCACATGCTGTTTATTTGTTAGCTTCATTGATTTAAATGCTTTCTTATGCTTTCACTTGCATATCCAGGAGGGGGAAGATATTAGCAGAGGCCCCACAACACAGATACAATGAACTACACAAAGTGAACACACCATGAGATAAGTGTCCATGTCTCAAAGAGCAAGAGAAAATTAAATACTCTAAGTATATCAAGCTGCTTTTGCCATCGTGATTAAAGGGTAACAAGCTTTCAGGCACATATGTCCCTAAGAGTTAATAAACTCCACTCACCATGACGTATCATCAATTTCTTTTTTTCAGCTAAGCCTTGTCTCATTTTTTTAAATACAAGAATGCAAACTTTTTTTTTTTTAATAGTTTACACTGCTGTTGTGACAGCTAATATAGATGGGAGAAAGAGTTCAAGCCTTCAGTGTGGAAAATGAATCACAATTTCTGACACCTTTAAACTAGACAGAATTAAACCTCTTCCTCATCACATGAGGTTGAATGGAAAAAGTATTGCTTCATACTAAAAGGAGGATTTAATGCTCGCTTAGCCTTGCTTTATAAATAGTCTTCTTGAGATTACAGCAAC
Source organism: Calidris pugnax (assembly GCF_001431845.1). NCBI lineage: Eukaryota > Metazoa > Chordata > Aves > Charadriiformes > Scolopacidae > Calidris > Calidris pugnax. The sequence goes on from NW_015090920.1 coordinate 11,176,367, forward strand.
TACAAAAAAACCCAAGACAGTAGAATTCATAATTTCACCCCACAACAGCAAAGGGGTCAGATTCCCTATACTCTCTGAACACCGGCAGAAAATTCATGACAACAAAGAACACAGGAAAAAATCCTGATCAAGACAAGCCACAAAGGAAAAAATTAAATTAGTGACCAATGCGGGCATAGTGTGACTCCTATTCCAGGCTAAATCTTATTGAGATGAGAGTCCCAAGACAGTCCCATTTAAACTAATTTAGCATAAAATACCACTCAATATAATGGTGGCAATGTCTAGTCTCAACTGTCTCCTGCAATTTACTTTTAATCTATAATGCTCCCACCTTCTGTGCAATTTCATGGCAGAAAAATAATACTTATAAAGGCTACTTTAAAACAGTGTTTCTGGTTACAGCCCATTAGTTGTAAAGACATTGAGGTACCTTACTGCTTCTATTCAAATGTAAATATTTGTGATTTTTAACATCTTACTATTCAAAGCAAAACAAGCTATTCATTTACCACACTTTCTTTATTCAGAACACTTTTAACAATGTTTACGGTCAACATTTTATTTTTTCAAGGAAAGTAATTTTTTTCCCTTAGTTCAATAATCATTGTCTTTCAAATGTTGCTATCACTATTGCTACTAAATACCATGGCATCTTTCTCAGAAATTATAACAATTGCAGGAAAAGGTAAAATATTTCAATTGCAAAAGGGCATTGTAAATAATAAATTGGGCAGTTCATAACTGCTGTGCCTCAGGAGCAACTATCCACAGGATCTTTGAAATAATGACAATTATTTCCCTGCTATCTTTTGTCTCAAGACCTTTATCAGTAATAGGTTAGTTCTTCCTAATTCCCACATCCTCCCTATGTCCACCCTCCTCAATATGAGTTAGAAAGGCTGGTACAGCAAAGGATAAAATGTAAGTGCTGGCCATTCCCCGTTTCTCTCAGCTCACCTCTTTCAGCAAAAGCAATAGACAACGACAGACAGCTGGAAAGGGGCAAAAGAGAAAAACAACCAAGCAGAAGAATGCACTGAAGATCACTTACCCACACTCCCAGGCATTCTGGCCCCCAGCAACCATGGAAGTCACTGCTGAATATTCCAGTAAGATCATACTGTCTGAGTAAACAATTGTGTATAACCTTTACTTTAGCTAATAGAAAATGATGCAGTATTCTATTATCTATACTGACAAGTGATTTATTAGTATACTTTTTATTCCTCAAAACTGTTTTAGGTATTACAGTTCTCCACAACTCTACTGAATTTCTAACTCTGTGCAATTCTATGACTGAAACAGTAGTGCTAGAGATCCTTACTTGTTAATGATATGTTAGTGGAGTCCATTTTTTTTTCCCCAATACAAGTTTCCTTAGGAATATTTTTGCAGCTATTTTACTACAATGTTTAAAGGCTGACCTCTGTCCAGAAATTTGTTTTTCATTGCAGATGTTTTGCTCCTGTCTTGTCCCCCCTCCAAGATTACACACAATCAAATGAGACAGAATACTTCTCTATCAATATTTTGTTTCACTCCCATGCAGCTTAATTTACTTTGCACCAAAGCATTTCAGCTGGCCTCTAGGTTGCTAGCAAACTGAATACAGGTCACATTCTTTAGAGATTCAAGACCCATTTCCCAGTCATCTTTGAAAGGATCAACGAGACTGCATTTTTCAAAATCTCTCAGCAATTCTACTCCCATTGTATTCCAGAAAGTCTAATGATTTGCATAGAAATTAATTAGTCAAAGGGCAAATATTTTAAATCCAAATATTGTTAATGTACTGGACAAGCTGCGCTGCCTAGAATCATTCTGTTCTCACAGGTATTGCAAAGGTATTTTTTCTACCTTATCTGCACTTAAATAATGATCTGATACTTACGTAATAAAAAGAATTAAAATTATTACAAAACAGAATTCAAGATCAGCGCTACTTTCATCGGAAGTTTCAAATATAAACATGAGACAAACAATTCCAAAGTATAATACATATAAGCTGTTTTCTCTCAAAAGTTAGTTGTGATATATACAGAAGAGCTATGTATTTGTGCATATTCACATCTAAGTAGTCATTAATGGAATATACATGGCCTGAGCCCCAGCGTCTCACTAATTCAGCTACTCCTAAGCTGAAGAGGAAATACTGAAATTCACAATTGACTGTTTTAACAGCAATTAGAGACAATATCCTCAAGCTTCCTCAAGTAGCAACCGGGAGTGCAAAGTTACCAAAGTAACTTCTGTACTTTTTAAGATTCTCCGTCTTTCTTTCATGCTACTCGCATGACTACTACTAGCACAGTTGCCTCTTCAGAAAAGACATAAGTAATGATGCTCAGTGCCAGTTATTAAAAAGGGTAAACCTAAATATAATTGCTAGATTAATGCAGTGACACTAAATATAATTTATATCTCCTAGTTTATGTTCAGATGTGCCTGCACCTGTTCAATCACACTACTTCTCATTCTGTAAGATCATTTGTAGGGACTTCAACTTCCTCAATACCCAGCATGGTCTCATGGTCTCTGTTCTTTCCACTACTCTGAGCTCAGGCTATTCTGAGCCTGGAAAAAATTCTAGTAAATTCTTAAAAAAAAAAAAAAAAAAAAAAAAGGAAAAAGAAAACAAGTAAGAATGCCTCCGAAAGCCCCATCATCAACATTACTGCTCCTTTTGCCTTTGCCTTCTAAGTCTGTTCCCCTCCATCATACTTCAGGGGAAAGTAATGGACCTTTGACCACACCCTTTTTCAGCCCAGCCTCCCATGTACCAGCCATTAGTCAGGCTGCTCCCAGAAATGGGAATACACAGTAAATAATATCCTGCTTGCAGAATCACAAGTCCCTCTTCAGCTCTAGAGCAGAGTATCTGTCCACTCTCTCTTGCACACATCTCATTCAAAAAGGTATTAAAGCTGGAGATGGGGGTGGGAGGGAAGCATTGATTTATTTTTTTTTTTAAAGTGACGAAAATGCTATATAACACTAAAAAGTTAAATATCCGTCAAGCACAATTCCCTTTTCACTGTAAAAAAAAAAAAGGTAATGTCTGAAGAGTTTTTAAATGCAAATTTTGGCATTTTAGAATATTTGTGTTCTTAAAGGATGTTATTAAGAAGCAATGCTTTCAAATCTCTGGTCCACTAAAAATACCAAAACATCATGCAATTGTGAGAAACAAGCTCTCCATGAACCAAAAATCCCCCTTCTTGCTTGGCTTTGCTCAATGGTTCCACATGAGCTCTGTTTTTCTATGCTAGCATTAGCTAGTGTTACAATTCCTGAGCCGAGATGATTTCACCGAGAGGTCTCTATTTCTTCTTACAGAATCAGAATAAAACCTGTGAAACATTCCAGTAGAGCTTCTGAACCAGCTTTTGCCTTGGCCTGGATAATTCACATGACTGCATCACATGTGACTTTTGTGAAGGCTGTTTGGTGGTACCAGGTTAGTAAGTTCTTTAGTCATATTCTCCATTCACTCAGTTTAACTGAAGAGTTTGCTGAGTCTGTCTCCCTCTTGCTACATTTAGGAATACATATATCCACAAACACAACCTACAGAAAGACACCGTGCCACAAGCTTCTCCTTTCTGTTATAATGAATCTGTTCTGCCTTAGAGAAGAACTTAGAGAAGAATTTTTCATTAAACAAGGTATGTTGCCTTTGTTGCTTGTGAACTGTTTCTAGAATCTAATTACAGTCAGCTTGTTCACATAGCCTTCAGAAAATTCAAGGTATAAGACAAGTTACATAGCTTTCTTTAAAAAAAGATAAAACACAAGAAGAAATAAATCTAATCAAAAAGAGTAAATACCTCAAAAAAATTTTGTTTTCATTTCCTAGCATGTTATTTTTTACATAAAAGGTATATTCATCAAATTTTCAAAGAAGGGGCAAGATCAGAATTTGTTGACTATACACTGATAGTTATGTATGAAGCAGCTTTCAGCACAGAAAAGTAGTTATACATGCATTTATAGATAAAAGCAATACAACACATTAGTTTTGGGTAATCTTTCTCACAAGTTTCACAAAACCACCTCATGCATTGTTTCAAACTTAGTGGGAAGCTCATGAGATCTCAACTTTTCCATGTTCTAATCTAATAGAAGGCAAAGATAGGAATGCCCAAGCACTCATCCCTTGATGATGCCCAAGCTCCCCCTAAGGAAAAGCAAGTTACTTTGTTGCTTAGGTCGACAGCAGCATGCCAAACAGTGTTTATGAACTTGGATACCCTTCTTAAAACTGCAATTTTGCAGTTAATGAGCCATTGATATACACACTTCAGAGAGGCATAAAGATAGGACTGAGGTAGACTGCTGACCGAATAAACTTTTTGATAGAACTTTTTCAGTCATAAAGAAACTAAGACCTAGGAAAGGCCCATTGATTTCAAGGAATAATCCCACTCTGTTCCATCGGTACCCCACTGACTTGGGCATGACAACTGATGCTACCAAAGCATGACTTCAAACTCCATACTTGATGAGAGCTTGAGTAGAGACTGAGATAAGAATCACTGCTTCTTCCTCTGCAGCTGGGGTGACAGCATGTTCCTGAGGAACACAAGGGAACAGGCAATAAAGTTGCTCTTTATACAAAAGACAGGTGCAGTAAAACACTGACCTTGGATTGCCAGCTATTTTCAAGGATATCATGTTGGCATTTTTCATAAGCACTAAATGCAGTGAAACGGAATGGGGTCTTTTAGATTAATTGCTAATTATTAATTAGCAGTGAAGCGATGATAGTAGCTGAGAATCTTGCCTTCAAGACCCTTCCTAAGCAGCAATAAATGGTTTAAGTGCAATCTAGTTTAGTGTGAACTTCCAAATAAATTAAGTTTACCAATAATAAAATAAGCCCAAATATTTATTTTCTTATCAAATATATCTGCAGGACTTCCTAAAAATGGACAACTCCAATGCTATTTCAAAGTGCTACGAATTGGTTGCACTATGCAAATTGAAAATAAAACCTGAGGGATATCCTATAATAATTGTTGATATTGATGTAATATTCTTGCAAGAAAGAATAATTTATGGACTTAAATGGCCACTCCCTGTTGTGGCACAAAAGCAAGATTCCCTCCCACACACAGCCCTCCCCTTTTAAAGCAAGAAAAAGGACATTATGTAGAGGAGCACTAAGATAAAAATGAAGTATTTCAGTGAATTAAAACTTAAAGACAACTAAACACGGCTTCCAACAAATATCCTTTTGACCTTTTTCGTCAATATAGGCACAACTGGTTGATGGCACAACCTGCCAAGCAACTATGGAGCTGGCCTAGGAGTTTAAGACATAACATTATAAGTTATTTTCTCCCTTGAGGATGACCAACAACGAATCAAAATTCCTTAATTTGGAGTCATTATAAACACATTTCATTCCACTGTAAAAGAGCCATCATTATTTACCCTGACCCCATAAATATGGTAAATCACTAAGAATAATATAATAATTTTTCTAGGAAAGAAGCAAGAAATGTACATCCCTACTAAGGCAGACATCTCATATTTAAGTACATGAAACAGCTCTGCACACATGAAAACTCAGAATATGACAAATGAATTCAAAGTGAGAGTTTTAGAAGCCTATAAAGTCTGGCTTTATTTTAGTATCTTCTATGCTACTCAGGTTCAACTCATTTCATACACTCAACAGCTTAAAGCTTAAACGATTAAAGAAAGAACATGTAGTAAGAAAAGACATATTAAAAGTAAAAGCCATACTCAAATGTAGCCATGTTAAAAAACAGAAAAATTGTAATGAGCCCTATGCTTAGGAGAGAGCATTGTGCAGTTAATGTAAGTAATGAACCTTTCATGTGAAATGATGTAGTGTCACAACTCATTTGCATCCCACTTAAACTGTAATTAAGTTTCCCTGACAGCATGGCTTATGGCTGAAAGAACAGACCTGGCTGCTAAATTAATCCAGAATCCCTCTAGTTAATAACACTCTGCAAAGAAAACTTAACACACTTTCATTTAAAGTTCCTAAACTTACATTTAAAGTGGCACTATAAGGAACTTCAGAGGGTGTTTTTAAAGACTTCAAGCCACACTTAATAGCACAGTTGACTTGAAGACAGGTGCAATGAATCCAAGACGAGGTTTGACCCAAACCATAGTATACAAAATAATGCAGCAACGTGTCTAAATATGTTTCCATTTTTTGTTACTCTTGGAAAACTGACCTATGCATTGCAAGGAACCCCATCATGAGGGGAATGTTCTCAGCTCCAGAGAGATACAAGGTCACAGTCAAAAGGTGCTCCTAACTACAGCAAAACAGATGATCATCAGCTGGTTCATTATTTGTAATGATACCGATGCCTGACTTTTTGATAGAACAGCAAAAGCCAGCAATGCTCAGTAACAGTCAACAGCTATTTTGTTTTTAATTGAAAGAAGCCTTATTACTAACCATTCTTTTCAGCTACCTATAAAATGAATGGTCTAAAAGGGAGTTACGAAATATATTATGGAAGGATTGTCCATATAAAGCAGTCATGCTTTTATTTTTTTTGGGGGGTAACATTTTATGTTTTTTGAATCAGTTTATTCTTCACTGAGTTTCATCGTAAAGGTTCTATTTAGAACAAAGAAATGTGAAACACTCCAGAATACATAAATCCTGTAAAATCCACATGGATCTAAGAAAAGTTAACTCATTACCATGAACCATAAGCTATGGACCATCTAGAATAAACAGTTCATAAACACTGTCATCTTATTTACCATTATATTCCCATATGCATACTACAAATACTGAGGAACTTAGGCAGTCTCTCCCTTATATTGAAAATCTCATTACAGAGAATTCCATTTCTACCACTGGAAAGAATCCAATTTTAGCAGCTCCACAAGATCATTCCCAAGAGTCAATCTGAAATACATTACATGAAAATCTGCAAAGTCAGAATCTGGATTCAAAAGGAGCAGGTACACAGTAGCTATAATTGAACTGTAGCTGTGACAAAGGGCTTATTCCTTCCCTACAAGAGGATTAGTTATAACAGCTATTGTGACTACCAAGTATGAATAACTGAAAAAACAAAAATCATGTTTTGCAAAGCGTTTTGATGTTCTGGAAAATAATTTTACAGGTGAAAAAAATGAAAGGTGGTAACAGTTATTTTTTATAAGAATAAATGTTCCAACTAGTCACAAAAACCATGGTTTTACCGTTGGCGGTAACAGACCACGAACAATGAAGTTCCTCTGAATTTGAAAGATTAAGCTATAGCTTTATAATATGAATACCGTCACTCCTTAGAAAATGGGTCAAAATAATTTCAAATATTTTCCATTAAGGTGATATTTTAGGAAAGCATGTTGTGCCCAGGAAGAGAAGTTTAAAACACCGATCATCCCTCCACAGTCATGATTTAAAACAATCAATGCAAAATAAAATAAGCACTCGGATGTGTAGCCCCTTAGATGACAGAATTTGCTCATTTGCCTGAACGTAAGACAACACAGCTTTAACGATCTGGACCAGATGTTTGCTTTCAAGTCATTTTAGTCATTACTTGACAGTAGAAACTGATTTATCTATATCCACACCAGTAAGGCAGCTGATTCCCAGGTCTCTCCCAGATTCTATTTTTGAATTAACATTTTGAAATATACCACATGCTAACAAATGGAGAAAATAAGAAACTGAAAAATGGTATGCAAGTAAATGTTATGAGTTCCACTAATAATTTACACTTAAATTCTCTCCGATCAGATGAAACCACAGTTCTTAGTCTTTGGCTCTCATATGGAGCCACTTGCAAATCTAACATGTTCCTCAAGGCCCCATACATATCTCATTGGATACCACTGTGCTTCGGCCACACAGGGCAGCAAAAAAGTCAATTTTGCTTTAAATGCAATGAGGTTTTGAGTTGGTTTTGCACGCAATTATCAAGAACTTATTGGCATTAACTAAACTACTACTGTATAACATAATTGTATAGTAATACTGTATAATATTAAGAATATGAATGCTATTATATTCCCATCAACCAGGTAGTCAGATAGCAAAATACTAAATTTTTTAAAGCAGCAAATAAATATGCTTTTTCGGCAGGGATAGAGCAATTTCCAATTCCTTTGCTGCAAGACTGAATAGGAAAACATGCTCTAACAGAGTTAAACAGAGACCACCTAGGGCCCTTCAGGCAGCCAGAAAATTGTGAGATAGTACAGAACCACCAAGCCTGAATTGAAGGAAAAGCTGCAACAGTAGATTTTTCTCTAACAACATCCTGCTTAAGTTCTGAAATCAGGGCCACTGGGCAATATAAATCAGCCTCGCAACTTTGAAATCAACGTGTTCCTGCATGGAAGGAATAGTGCTAAATATATTCTCTGCAACTTTGCATATAGCTGTTGCTTTTCCACAAGAACATTAATTCCTTGCAATTGTATGCAAAAAATCAACTTACATACGATGCTCTATATTCTCATTAGCTGACAAGTCTCATTGCATATGACAGTCCAGATGACATTCCATTCTCGATTTAATCCAAAACCCATTAAAGACAAAAGCAGAAAACTTATTTCCAGACTTCAGTGGCCTCAAAGCCCAATTTTGCTTTATTGGCAAAAAGAAACTGTTCATACTCACAAATGAGGCTCCTGACCCAGTTCAATCTCTTTTTTAAGTATTGGATAAAATTCTTATATATTCTCCCAATCATATATCCATGGATAACATGGAATTCATTCTTCTCAGGTAGCAAATACTTCAAATTAATAAACGACGCACCATTCTAACTGCTCCAGCTTATATCCACTTTTTATAGAAGAACAATCCTTTTGCAGGGCATTTAAAAGAAAGCCATTACAATTTCAATCTCATTTGTAATGTGATATTGGCAAAGTACTATAAACTAAAACATTTTCAAATACTCCAAAATATTTTCATTATCTGCACTGTTCAGACAAGGTTCTCCAAGTTTCTCTACTATTTCACAATTATTTATTATCTAGAGATTATTCAGCTGTTTCCCCAATAGAAAGTTTCAACATATAAATTTAAGAAATACAGAAGATTACCTATGTAAAAGAATTATTTAATGTTGTCACTGCAAGCATTAAAGTGCACATGTTGGAATACAGACACTGATTTTGATTATATTGTAATTTTAAATAGTATTCTCTCTTCAAACTGCCATACCAATAGTTTACTCAGAGATACGTTTTTCTTAAAGAGATCAAACTCCACTAAATTAACTGAGTAGTAATTCCTGCTGGATGCAACAGATTGTTTGGAACATCTTCCAGACTAGTGCCATTCCTATATACCTGTTCCTGTCCCATTTCAGATTGCACATGGGGACTAACACCACAAAAACTTTTCTCATGCTTGCTATTAAAATAATTGGGGTAACTTCAATAATTCCTTAATTGAGAAAATTATCATTGAAGTAATTTTTAGCTGCTTTAGTACAACTGGGTTAGGATTATACATCTAGCTGAATCATCATAGACTGTTGTGTTTTAGAGAAAAAAGTTTGTGAACACAATAAGGATCAGCTTTTGACACAAACAGATTTACATGTGCTATTAAATGGAACACCATATTATCCTACAAGTTAGACTGAAATTAATTTCTAAACAATTCTGTTACTTGTATGTGCCAGTAACAAGTACTAAAACAAATGAAGTGAAATAGATTTTAGTAACCAAAAGAAAAAACAGAACCAAACAGAGGGAAAAATGGTAAAAAGAGCAATGATTGTCAATTTGTAAACTTCTCTGTAAATGAAAAACTTGGAAAAACATTAAAAGATATTAGAGAAATTGACTTTACCATGATGGTTCTCATCTATTTTTACATCACTAAAAAAATACTTGCATTTAACCTTGAAGATAGTATACTTTATATGGAAACCTACTAAGTGAAATAGTTGGGAAGGTGTGAATTTATTATTACAAGTCATAAACATTTTACATATTCCCTTGTCTTATGTTATTTTGTTCTTGAATAAAGTTACTCTTAAAAATAGCTTGGATAACTCCTTTTCCACTTAAAACAGAGCACCATGTATAAACAAGCATTTCTTGATTTAAGAATCTACTTTTGTCTAGTGCTGTTATATACAAGTAATTCAGAAAAAAATTCTAAATGCTAGCCTTAAAAAAAAATCCTCAAGTCTAATTAGGCACCTAAATTAACTTACCAAATCTGTTTTAAAAGTGACCCCTCTAATTTTTTTGTTCTAGAAATTCTTTTTAATGTGAAAAAGTACGTGTGGCCAGAATGTTAACATTTGTATGTTGTTAACATACAAATATGAGATCACATACTTTTATTTCTCCATCATTAACATTAGAATACTAGAGTGTCTTTTCAATCCATACACTTACCTGTTTATTCACAACTTATCAGTGTGATATTTATTGTTTGGATGAAAACCTATCACAGAATGGTAGGTGTCAGAAGGGACCTTCAGAGATCATCTAGTCCAGCCTCCCTGCCAAAGCAAGTTCACCTAGAGCAGTTGATAACCATCAACTTTCTACTTACTGGCCAAGAAACTAGAACAGCAAATTAATAGGAAACACTCTCATCACTGTGGCTAGCAAGGAGAAAGAGCAAGGGCTCTGTTTTCTCCTGTGAGTTTATAGTAAGGCACAATCTAATCCCATTTCTCACGCAAGATTTACAGCAAAATGCTGTACTTACAGAAATCCGTTGTCCTGAACAGAACTCTTTTCACATGGATCTCAATTGTTTCTAAGCACTGAACACACCCAGAACTCTCCAAGGCTTCCTCACTCATTGTTTTCCCCATGCAAATAACTACCTTTTTTCCACATGCGTAGTGGAAAATGATAGAAGAGGGGAACATTGTCTCCATAAACTCTCTCCATCAGGATGCCTTTAATTCAGTAAAAGTTCAAGAATGCAGTTTGGTTTTACCGTATAAATTAAAGGGAAAAGCATTTCGTAATTAATGAGACTATGAAGGCATGAAAACAATGTGAATTATGTCTTTCCAAAAACCTGATCATTCTGAAGTTATTTGCCCCTGAAAACTCTCTTACCTCATTGAAAAGAACACAAATAAGAAGCCCTTTAACTCTTAAGCAAATTAAATAAAAATAATAACGCCAAGAGAGGAAACAAGAAAGAGTTAGTTTCAGATGGCATTTCATTATCCTTGCAGGATACTACCCACTGCAGAATAGTCTCCTCCAGAGAGGATTCCTGCATATTCAGTCAAACAAAATCACCTGAAAACAGAATTTCAATTATGTTAAGACAAGCTCAGAGTCACCATTCATTAAATACTGAATTTAACTTCACATCTAACTTCTTCTTCAGTCAGCAATGTGATTGATCTAACTTAATTTCCCATCAGTAAAAAAAACCACAGGCCTACCCAGTCACATAAAGGATGGTTGTTTTTTGTCCTTGTGCAAACAATTGCAATAGTTACCAGTTCAAATTAAAACAGTATCTGAATTTAAGTTATGCACAGACACACAGAGCATAAATCAAAACTTCATCAGCTAACATTTTTGCTTCGTCAGAAGGTAATTACTGAACAGGGGAAAAAATTAAGGACCAGATGTTTGCATTCATTTTATTAATTGTTCATCATAATGTATGTAACTGGTAAAGACCTTATATAGATATATGAGATATAGATATTTTAGATCAAGTGAAGTTTCAGCAATCAACAACCTCAAAATCAGTGCAATGTCTGTTACAAAATCTAAGCTACAACTTTACTTACTCAAAACAGAAGCAAATAATAGTTTATACAAATTCTTAGTGACAAAACTAGTAAAGGCATTTTAACCCTGGATGTTTTGCAATGGCCCTCTCTTTTGGCAGCTATATGAGCTTTTGTCTTGTTTTCCAGAAGTGAAGCTTATTTGGGTATGGTACTTGCATATTTGTCCTGCTCTAATCACTTTTGAATCTATGGAGCGACCTTATATACAAGAGGAGGGAACAATATATCAACAATAAAAAAGCTTTTACAATTTTCGTGGTGAAAAAGGCAGTAGAAGGACATTCAAGTTACTGCCCCTATGAAGTAAACAGGGGTACAAATTTCAATCATTTGCATTTAATTTAATAAGCAGTTGTTAGTCAATCAGCTGATGCATGTAGCCAGCATATCAGGCAGATTACCCATCAGCCCCAATAGCGTGTGCATAGCTCCAGGAATAAACTTTTTACTTTTTACTTAGGACAGGCATCAAAGGACAGAAAGGCACAGGGAGAACAGAAAACAAAACTATGAGAAACCACACCCAAGGAAACTGTTTGGAAGAAATATGTTCTAATTACGTGACAAAGGATTCTTGGTTCATAACAAAGATTGGTGTATATAATTTGCATGTCTGTGGGTTTTTTTTAATGACATGGCTCTCTAACAGTCAAGGGCTTTGATCCTGCCAGAAAGGAAGCATCCACAGTTCCTAGAATACTAGATTTGACATCTTGCTAATGACAAACCTGCAAATGCTGCTCAGCAAATCTCAGAACTAGGCCCAAATTCGATTCAGAAATCCAGCAGAGTTTTCTCGGAACAACAGAGTTGATATAGAAAGCTGGAATGCACATTTGAAATTAAAACCTCATTATCTACCATAGATTCTCCCCTGCGTCCCATGTGAACTTTGGTATGAGTTTTCTGGTTTCAGTTTTCAAATTTACTTGCACTCAAGACTGCTTGATTCCAAACAGGCATTCTGTGCTGTATGGTACTACTCATTGCAACTTACAGCCTGACATATCTAATCATAAATATTTATTCCAGAGTGGGTAACAGGTGGCATCAGTTGATATCTTGACTGTGCAATGTCTCCTAACACCCAGCCTTTCAGACACAGATATTAATTCAGATTGTCACCTTTTAACCATTAGATATAAAAAAAGCCCTCAATACCAGTGCTAATGGATCTTAAACAAACATGAAAAGCTTCAGACTATCTTCTGCTTCAAAAAACATCCTAAGATGTCAAATGCAATGTCACAGACCTTACTGAAAGCTGACAATAAGCATGCAAGCAAAGAAACAGTTAAACTTTTCACAAAAAATATCCCAACATATTCCTGTTGTCTCCATTTGTGAGAAACAGACAACTGATACTCAGCTCAATCAGAGTCTGACAGCAATTACAAGCTCCTTAACTGTCAGTCTTCTAACAAGACCTAAGATTCTTAAGTGATTTCTAATGTAGAGAGAAGGGCTCAGGGAACATGGAACACAAATCCAATGGTAACTAGGCTTCACAGAACAGCTTGTAATTAGTACATTCTAATTAGAAGCTGAAAGACACACAACCAGCCACAATTTATTCTATTCGTGATATTGCTGAGGGAACATTACAATTCAAATAGAAAAGACCACAAGTGCCAAAAAATGTGAAAGCAATGCTAGGTAGCCACCTATCACCACTATGTGGCCTACCGAAAAACAAAAACTCATCTTGTATAATACCTGGAATTTAGTTTAAACCATCCAGTCCTTATGACCATAATTAGTTGCATTACAGCTGCTGAAAAAATCAGACAATTAGTAGTTCTAATAAGCTAGCCATTAACTTTTATCTACCGATGCCTGATTTTAAGAACAGTATGTTTAATAGTTTAAAAGAATCATTACATTTGTCAATTAGCACCATGTTTTTTCAATTAAATTCTCTTTCCATGACTGAAGGAAAGAAAAAACCCAAACAGGAGATGTTTCATGAAGTTTAAACAGAGCAGACAATTCTTCTGACAAAAACCCAATTTTTAAGGGCTGTAATGGCTAAACCAATGTTTTGAGCTGTAAATGCAATACACAAGCTAAAGAGAGAAAGGAGAGAGGTTGCACAATCTTTGGGCAAAGTTCTACTTTAAGGAGGTTATTCGAGTATTGCTAATCAGGAAAACAATGGTTTTCGGCAGAAAAAAAAATAGACATTGTTGAAAACTATAGAGGCTTTCAGAATACATTTAAGAATCAGAGAGGGGGGAGGTGTTAATAAGCAAAGAGGGTACTCAGCATCTCACATTACAGTGAACACAAAATTCAGTTTATTACAGTGAACAAAAAAGTCAATGCTTGTGATGTAATCTGTACGACAGTCCCCATTTTAACAGATAAGTTACCCATCTTATAAGCAACAATATCAGGATTCAGGCATTGTAGGCTCCAGAGGACGAAAATAAAGACTTGGCACTGTGCTACTAACACATGCAGAATGTGATTACTTTTCCCTGTATCATTTACTAAACCCACTAATTAATCTGGAGAGCCTCACCCAAGCACCAAATCCACAGATTAACTGAGATGGAAAGCAGTCAATTTACTTCTCTATTAAAACTAACTAAACAGGTGCAGAAATAAAAAAATAAATTTCCATTTCTCATTAGCTCAGATATTCTTCTTCAATCCTGAATGATAAGTCTCAGTAAGTCTTGACACCACAGAGATGCAACATGTGGAAACAGACTCACGTCTGAAGGAACTTCCAGTATATAATAAGTCCTGTTCCTTCAAATGAACCAAGTGCCTTAAATTTTCCAGTACCTTAAGCTGTACTAGTTATCCCTTTTCCCTGACATGTTGTCAATGTCTATTTTCCCTTTTTTATGTAAATACTCCTGGGTCAGTCTCTTCTCCGAAGTGACAGGACAAGAGGAAATGGCCTCAAGTTGTGCCAAGAGAAGTTTAGATTTGATGTCAGGAACTGAAAAGGTTATCAAGCATTGAACAGGCTGCCCAGAGAGGTATTTGAAAGATGTGTAGATGTAGTTTTGAGGGACATGGTTTAGTGGTAACTGGCCAGTGTTAGGTTAATGGTTGGACTTTATGATCTTAAAGGTCTTTTCCAACCTAAACAATTCTATGATTCTACCTCATAGCTGGAAAAATTGCACTACAAGCACAAAACGGATATCAAGCCAGAGGCACGGGCAAGACAAAGCTGCCCCATTTTAAGCAGCAGCCTGCACTCAACTTTGTAATATATAGACTGGTATCACTTTAGCTATCCTCAAGGCGAAAGAGTCTGTAGAAGTGATTGAAAGGATCCAACATAGAATAATAAAGGAGCATAAAAAGCCATAGTGGCATAAACTACTCAAGAGTTCAGAAGTGACCAAATACTCTGCAGCCTTATATATTTCATATTTAGTTTCTTTTCTACGACTATAGAAAACCACATTGAACTACATATATTGCATGAACTACCACATTTATTCTGTAGTCTCATTTCACATGAGGGACAGCATGCAGGGAAAAAAATCTATTACCAGCAAGATTTCTGCATTTATTGCAGAAGCTGGGAAGAATATCCAGAACAAACAGGAGAAAAAAAATAAACAGAACAAACCAACCACAAAACCCAAACCTAAAGGATGGAATCACAGTTCAGTAACTCCAATGATATCCTGGTAAATGGAATTGTATTTCTTCCTCTGACACACAATTTTATGTGATACTTGCCAACTCATTGAAACCCAACTTTTCAAAACTGACCACTAAACATAATCCCATCCTGCCCCACATTCCACCTCTACAATTTTATTCATCAGGTTAAAAGCTCCAGTCCAGGTTAAAAGCAATAGCAATGAGAGGCTAGTTATGTTCTTCACGGTCTTCATGGTCCACCAGACTACAAAAGACAAATTTAGCACTTGGCTTTCATGGTCATCTGCTAAAAGCAACAGAACGTGAAAGTTCTACAAGGATATTCTTTCTAGGAGAAGTCACTGAACTTTTTCCCATTAATTTTTTTCCTGGCCCTATATCCATTTCCTCTTTTCCCTCAAAGCTCTTTCCCTTGACTCTCCTGGTCCTTTTGCCAGGCCAAGTCTACCATCTCCTACCTTCCCTTAGTTCTTCAATCATGTATCCCCAGCCATCCCCTTTTGTTTTCTTGTCCAGCTACTTTTACAGTTTATATTCTTTTCCCAGAATTAGTCTTCCCTCATAGCTCCACGTTCCACCCTGTGTTTCCCATCCTCTCTTCATTTTATGGTTCACACTCAGCCCACAATAGCTAAGACAAGCTTCCCAGTTTCCTGAATTCCAGCAGCTTTCTTCTTCCACTTCTCAGTACCTTGGTTCAGCATGAGTTTTTGAGAACATCAGCAAGAAGACTTGCTTTGCCCCTCGGTTGTAACACAAAGCTCTAGTGTAACTTACAAGTAATGAAAAAAAAAAAACTGCAGGGAATTACAAAGTAATTTCTTTAGTTGGGTTTCCAGATGTCAGAATAGAAAGTGTTTCGGACCAAGGATCCGTCTAGCACAGTGGCCTTTATCCACAAATTGATGCCTAAGGAAGTGTAAGAACAGGAAGTAAAGAAAACATATGCTTATCTTACTAGACTCCAGATCTCTATTTTCAGCTGAGGAGATTCCTTGAACCTGATTTTATATACTTAAAAACCTCCACTTTATTTTGTGCAAGCACCTTCCCCAGTCTCCCACTGAGCCCACAGAAACTTCTCAAACTCACAGTGGCAAAACAATGTTATTAAAAGTGCCACCTTTCTCTGCTCTAAGCACGGCATTCACTAGCTTCATATGACGGTCCATCCTCCTCATTTTAGAACAAGACAACTCCCACCCAGCTTCTCTTTGCTGTTACATGCATCCAAACTCTATACAGTAATTTGTAGCCCTCTACGACATCCTCAAACTACCTCTTTTCCAGGCTGAAGACAGTCCTAGCCTAACCAGTAGATGCTCTTAAAAAGAGAACATTGCTCATCACATAACGAGTCCCTGGGAGGCAGAAAGACCACTGAACATTGAGTAAGTTAAAGCCTAGCAATTCTACCTGCCAGTGGTGTATTTCCACTCCCTGCAGATTCTTCAGAGAATTCACCTGTCAAGACGCAAAAAGGTCTTTTGAAGACATACAGAATAGTTTCTGAAAAGCTGTTTCACAGAGATTACACAAAAGACTCCCCCTGACAATAATATGGACCTCTCACCAAATCTCAAGGTTTCATTCTAGAAGTCATAATTTAAGGAGAACCTAGATCACATTTTTGTCTTCTGACATAATGAACTACCTTCCTCTGAAACAGCTGTGTTTTGGTGAAATTAAAAAACGTTTGAAGGAAATACCTGGCATAACCGGTTACAGACCTCCCTGTTTACATTTAGTAAAGTAATATGCAACTTTAAAAAAAGAAGCAATTATTTAAAGTGCCAGGCACAATTAAATAAATACCATGTCTTGTATAAGGTATAAAGCATATAAAGCTTATGAAGAAAGAGAAAGTACCAGTTTCCAAAATGTTTAATTTTCTGATGGAAGCAAACTCAGCAATAAGAAAGAAGTGAACCAATTACATTGCCTAGACTTAAAGAGATGAATAATTTTATGACAGCTACTACTGGCACCAAGATATAAACTTCATTGCCTGCAGTGACTGAGTTCAAGAGAGTGAACTCATGAAATGAAAGTCAAGATTAAACTGTCTAAAAATGTGTTCTACAGAGGGAAGTTCTGTATTTTAAAAAGATGACATCTGAAAATTCCTCTTTTTTTTCCCCCCTCAAGAATCTGTTGCATGTTCCAAGAAAACCACTAAACTAGTCTGGATAGGCAGGTTTTAAAACAGCAGTGAAGTCACAGTTATTTACATTTCATTTCAGTGCTATTTTAACACAAATTAGTTCTGGTTTATCATGTGTAAGAATACATTTGTAATTGCAAATAAACTATATAACTGGCAGAGGGGATTTACACACATATAGCATTATTTCTGAAAACCAATCATGAACTTATTTTGGTCTGTTCATAGCTAGTGCAGAGACAAAGAGAGCCTCCTGAACCATCACTTAAAACCCTCCCACAGACCCTGCAGCTAAGGCTTTTGCTTGTTTTAAACCAGAGGAAAGAAAACAAGCAGAGCCAAGCAGTACTCTTGATAGAACTAGCTTCTAGAACTAAATTCTCCAGATAAAACTGATACTAATTTCAACAGATAGACAAGTAGACAGAAGAAAGCCTAATTGCGATACACTTTATGTTAACTGTTGCATTGAGCTCACTGGGACTATTTGTATGAGCATGTGTATAGCTGTTTATACAACCAGTGTAAATAAGGGTTCTTTAATCAGGCTTAAAGCACTTTCCAGTACTTTTGCTGAAGCACTGTTCAGAGACACTGTACTAAACTAAAGCACTCACAAAAGGCAAAAGGAAGGAATCATCAATAGAAACATGCAGGTTAGCTATCAAACTTCAACAGCATTCTTATAAATGCACTATAATTAAATGCAATGTTGTCCACTTTAGAGACAGCTTTGGCAGTGTGAAATAATAGTGTTAAATTTTATTTGCAACAAATTATGCACTGTACCGTTCATATTCTGAAAGCATTTTACATTGCCAGAATTTAAAATACAACAAACGTTCTGTGCTGTGCCCTTCAGAGGAACAAAACACCTCAGTCTGAGAACAAGGAACAGCACCACAGTACTTCACATCACCTTCATCAGTATCGTATCACCACAGTGCTGGGCAGTACAAATATTAACTTATTAGAAATGTGAGTCAGTTAACTAGAACAGATAACACAGTAGCTATAGCAGCCACAGCAAACATATATAATTCAGCATGACGTTCGAATTTACTCGGTCACATGCTCTTGAATATTAGAGAAAATTATTAAAAAGTATACAAAAGCATCAGCAAAATGTTATTCCTGCTCAGAGCTTTTGCATTAAAAAAACCCAACCAACCACATAACAAATTCTACAGTGTCACTACATGTGACATCACCTACGATACCTAACAGCTTAAGTTGCTCCATTTTTGCATTTGAGACACAAATCACTTCTGCTAGTAGAACACGTTACCACTCAAGTTTTCTTTAAAGAAAACTTTCTTTTTACATTTTCTATTGAAGAACGTACCTCATGGGCTACAGCTTTTCACTGTTCCACATTCCTCTCTTCTAGGCTTCACTTAGAGTGTTTGCACCATTCAAGCCTCACCCTTGAAGGGGTGCACCATCTCTTATAAACCAGGCTGCATTTAAAAAACCAAAATATTCCTTCAGGATTAAATATAGCCTTTTTGCAAGAGACTATTCAAGACACTTGTAAAAAAACTCCAAAAGAATATTCAAATAAGTTGTGTATCACAACACTGTCTTTCATATTACAGACTGACACCTCATGGAATTTATTTTCTGTTAACTGTCTCAAAATTATTTATAGAAATACTACTGTAGGAAAAGGAGCATTAGAACTGTAACTAAACTGCATGGCATAGTGTTTCTTTTGATAAAGATGTCTAAAAAAAATCAAAATAAGCCATCATCAGCTTGACTGTAATGTCTTTTTTCTAAAATCACGGATATAGTAAGATAAGGAGTGAATGTGGGTGAGGATAACTAGGCAGGTAGCACCAAGGCATACTTTTGATAACCTTCTTCTTCCACCTAGTGGCAAGAAGCATAAAACACAAGGTCTTTCAGACTGTAGTCATAAGACCTTTTGAAACCAACTCAGTAACGATTCACTGATGTTATAAGGAGGTTCAGAGTAATTTAGAAATCTGGTTTTCACATTTAAGTTCACAAGTAATAAACACACTATCACACGGAGCTTAGAAATACACTTACGAGAGAATTCTTGAAACAAGCCTAAGGTCTTTTTACAGGTATATTTTCCATTCGTCAAGCTCAGTATTTTTGTTTTCCAGGTTATTCAGTCTGATCATCTCCTAAGTAAGAGGTTGCAGCTATCCAAATCTGCATTCTGCCTCAACTGCTCAAGCATTCACTATGAAGATTTGAAAATAAAAAGAAACCCAAACACATTACAGCAAAACTGCTTGGCATTTCATTAAAGTAAAAACACTAAAACAAATACTACAAATAATATAAACTAAAACAGATAATTATATTGTCCTAGAGACCAGGGGTTGGTTGTAGCAGAATGTAAGAACCAATTGAATGTTTCTGTTGAATTCTCTGGTCACGGTAGAAAAAACAAGCCTATTGGTATTGGGCACTAAGTAAGCAAGAGAATATCCACTATCTCACCTGGAACTCTAAGGAAGAGCAATGTTTTCAAGCTCACATTCTGCTTCTCTTTAGGATCAGCACTCCCACAACAGAACGTAGTGAATTAGAACATGGATTAACCATAAGTGTGTTTTCAGAGGCAACAACAAGTTGACACTACGTCCTCATGTTTTCAACTAACCCCGACGTTAAACGTGAGGAAAATCCATCCCTTATGCTTTGTGTTGGATCTTCTCCTGAAAAAGGACAGAAACAGGGGAATTATTTCCCCAAGTTTAAAAAAAAATTAAAAAGATCTAAAAATTACGCCCTTGAAAACATGCTTGGATATTTACTACATCCTGTATCTTTTAACAGCAGGACTAAGAAAATATGACTGCTCATACATTTTTATTTTGCTAGAATCATAGAATGGTTTGGATTGGAAGGGACCTAAAAGATCATCGAGTTCCAGCCCCTCTGCCTTGGGCAGGGATACCTCCCACTAGAGCAGGTTGCTCAAAGCCCCATCCAGCCTGGCCTTGAACACCTCCAGGGATGGGGCATCCACAGCTCCTCTGGGCAACCGGTTCCAGTGTCTCACCATCCTCACAGGAAAGAATTTCTTCCTAATACCTAATCCAAATCTCCCCTTTATCAGTTTAGAACCATTACCCATCATGCTATCTCTACACTCCCCCTTCAGGTACTGGAAGGCCATTATAAGGTCTCTCCAGAGCTTTCTCTTCTCCAGGCTGAATATACATACACTCCAGCTCCTAAGCCTCCTTCCTTAAGATAACACAAGGGCATAGGTCTACGAAATCTAAGCCTACCTCTGTGACAGCATCTCATATCCCTTAAGTTCCACTCATTTCCTAGTTCCCTCATCAAAGTTTAAAAGTAAGAGGCTATAGTCACTACAGCTGCCGTTAAGCATACACCTACTGCTTCCAGTATTGGGCATTTCAGCTACAGGATAAGGGATAAGAGATGAGGTCTCAATTTTGGTGCTATTGGGAGGAACTGCCTCCAGCTGTTCACATCCATACGCTTTGCAAGAATACAGTATCTTTAGAGACTAGCCAACTTCAGCTGAATCAGGAACAGACAATCGATACAAAAATTACTGTGGCAGTGGGGGGAAAAGGTGGTGACAACATTGTCAAAAAGGAAAGACAGTAGCAATAACTCAACAGCCTCATTTCCTTAGGAATTCTCACTAAATAT
The DNA here is from genome assembly GCF_001431845.1 of Calidris pugnax. NCBI lineage: Eukaryota > Metazoa > Chordata > Aves > Charadriiformes > Scolopacidae > Calidris > Calidris pugnax. The sequence goes on from NW_015090920.1 coordinate 11,197,607, forward strand.
GGTGAAATAATTAAATACTGCCACGACATTAAGATTTTCACATGTGAAAGTGTCACACTGAAAGTTGTCTAAAGCCTTTGCAGAGCTAAAAAAAATAAATCAAAATGAAATACTGTGCAGCACCCAGTGCGTATTCCTCCATTTCCAAAGTAATAAAAATCCTGAATCTTAGACTCAGTATGTCACATGATATAACTGACACAAGGCTACATATTATCCACAGGAAACATTTCTGAGACAGGTTGATTTTTTTTTTATTTTTTTTTTGAGAGCAATGGCTAAGTAGTGCTTACAGGTTTGAAGGGTTTAAAACCACTTAAAAGTGGATAGAGTGCTTGTGTGATCTATGCTTTCTATCATACAGCTCTGCATTTTATCAAATTGATATCCTACATAAAGTATATCCAGTGTGACAATTTAAAGAATTTATCTATGTTATTCACGATACTTTGACATGCAAAACCAGCACAGTGCTGAATGTCTATATATATGTATGCATGTATATACACACATACACTGAGTTAGACTGGATTGAATTACACCCCTAAACCAGGATTAATAATTAATGAACAAGTACTTAAATAGAATTCAAGCAGAACAGAGTTTGTTTTGTCTTTTCCTCATGTTTGCATGACATCAAAAAAGAGAGACAATTCAGGAAAGAGAGGCTACGATGGGATGCCACAGTATTAAAAAAAAAAAAAAAAAAAAATTCCAAAGCAGATCAGAGCAAGAAAGCTCTGGACTGGCTCTTCCTCTCTATAAATCCATCCCTGCAAACTCCTGGGAGCTTTAAGTGATGCTGGCAAGCACTGTATTGTCCATTGATGAGCCATGAATTCACTACTGTGTGCCAAGACACTGTGCCTTCTAGACACTTCATCTAACATATGCACTAAGCTGAGACTCCCTCATACAAGTTTCTACCAGGGGATTAATTCAACTTTAAACCTTTAGAAACAAGTCAGTGCACAGGTTTTAACTCTGCACTCCATGAACCCATATGGAAACTTTCTGATGAAAGCCAGCACTTACAGTTCAAACATTCTCTTAAAGCTTAGGAACATACAAGAGAACTACCCAAGAGCACTGTGGAGTAGGAAGTGCACTGAATAAAGTCTATACGATAATTCCCATTTCCAGAAGCATCAAGCATTACATTTTGTACTGCGCAACAATTGTTTTTCCTTTAAATTATTTAGGGAAAGTAATCTATTTCCCTCAAAACTTTATAATTTGCATGCAAAGTCAAATCTGAAGTAGTCAATTGAAATGGGAATGAAGCCTCTAAATAAATAATTTCGTTTACTGTCTTTTACATACAGAACATCATTCATCACATGAAAAAAAACTTTGTGAGAAAAACAGTAAACTGATTTTGAACCTTTGTATGCATTTTTTTTGTCAAACTTTAAAATAAAGTCTAAAAGTTTAGTGGGTTTTTTTTTTGCTTTTGACTGAAATTTCAAAAGGAGCTTTGAAATGCCAGTATCTAGAGATGTTGTTAAATCAACATTTATTGGATTATTCAATATTTCAGACTCATGTCATTCTTTAGAAAACTGTACATGGATTGAAGATGGAAAAGCCAAACAAATGCACAATACTTCTAATTTTCAACAGATGGCACTTTATAGCAAGGAATCTATAGTGTCTAATTAAAAGAAAGTAAAAACAATTGGATTGCTGAGTGCGCTGACATGCCAAAGTCTACACCTGAAAAAACTTAATATCCTTACATTTGAATGTATAGATCTGTAAAACTTATAGCACAAAGAGGGAGTCTAAAGTCAAACAAGAACTCTGAAGTAATGTAGTATCTCAGATATTAATCACCCTGAGATGGTCTTCACAAGGGTAGAATATTCTTCTTTTCTTCAACAGAATTTACAGATAAAGTTAAAGACAGCAAAGAAAACACGACCATCAGACTATGCTTATTACTGCACACAAGCTCAGAAGACAACAGATAATTCTTTTAGTAATATGATTTAGTGCAGTCCTGTGCAAAACTTTACAGGCATTTTGTTGTCTAAGGCTACACAGAAGAATTTTAGAACCATTTATGAGCTAAATAAACAACAAGCCTGGAAGCATCGCTGCCTCCGAGTTACAACCCAAGTTACACCTTTAAGTTGTCTGCCAGTGTTACCTGAGTGGAAGGTGCTTACCATTGACACGTAAAGAAATCCATGGGAAGCTAACAGTTATTTTCAGTTACCTAATCAGTAGTTGTAGAGAAAGAAAAACCACTCTTCTTGGAGATGCACAGCGAAAGGACAAAAGGCAATGGACATAAGTTGCAGCACGGGAAATGGCAATTAGGTAAGTTTCCATAACCGAACTAGTCATGTCTTGAAACAGGATACCCAGAGCATTTAAAGCTCCATCTTTGGAGTTACTCAAAACTTGACAAGACCCTGAGCAAACCCATCTAGCTTCAACAATAACCCTGCTTTGAGCAGGATGCTAGACTGCAAGAACACCAGTCTCTCCCAGGAACTTGAAAGATTCTAAATCCTTCAGTAGAAGGTACTACACAAAAGGATGAGACCCAACACCACAACCTCGGGGCATAACTTCTGAAACATATTGCCTCAATTAGACTGAGGCACAGTCTCTCACACTCCCAAAACAATCCTTCTCACAAAACTAGAGAATATGATGAGCTTCTACCCTGTGAGGATGAAGAGTATCATCAGGATGCAGAAACAGGATGCAGAAACTCCTCTTTCTAGTAAAGGACTGAGGACCATGTCTGGGTCTGAGTCCTCATTCTAAGCTAAACCAAAGTAGTTTGATTTTTAAGTTACCTAATTTTCAGATATAGGATCTGGTTAGTGGGTAAGCTTCCTATTTTCTAGGTTAATTTATATAGGATCAAGTCAGCAACCACAATCAAGCAGCAGTTACTATGCTATACAACAAAGGCACATCTAATTTGTAAATACTGTGAGAGTTTACAGATTAGAAGTTACCATCCAACAGCACTCCGTACTGTTAAAAATATTCATGCCCATATGTAGAAAATGTAGGCACATACAATTAGAATATTTCCAACATTAGGTGGCACGCAAACAAAATTCTCATATGTCTGAGCTGAATCCTTAAGGTGATATGACAAGGTCTTGGAACAAACAAGCTTTCGTAGGCCCACAATTATATCAAAAGGTTTTACAAAACATTATTTGTCCCAGAAATTTTTCCTGAAATACATAAAACTATGTAAATCTATCCTCTGTACCTAAATATCACTAGAAATTGAAGCACTGAATTTGAAGCACAGAGGTCTGCTAATAAAGTAATACAGATTAAGTTCCCTCTTCAGCACTGTGCAAGGGAAAACTTCATAGGAAAGGGCAGTTATACCTCCACAGCATCTTGCAATGCAAGTACAGGGCCACAAAATGCCATGGCAGCTACATTCTTCTCTGTTCCTGAAGGAGGCATTCTTTCTCCTGATTGCAATCAAAAAATTTAGGCACATACGAATCTCATTCAACAGCCAAGAAACAAACAAGCAGCAATGAAAATACCGCAGAAATGCAGCAACTACAGGGTACTGAAAGATTCCAAGCCAGATACTGGCCATGTCAGTCTTAGAGCTCTCATGAAAACACAGCTGTAATTTTAGCACATTGTCTCCCCTTCATCGATAGGAGCAGATTCATCTCTTGCACAGATGAAAAACTTCATAGCCTGATGAACTGAAACAAATGCTGTTGCAAACGTCACACATTTCGAATCAACCAGCCCAGATGCTCTTCAGCTGATTTTAAGATTAATCAATGATTTTAGTAAGGCTTTCCTTGACAACAATCTTACAGTTACAAACTCTGCTCAGAATGAAGAAGTTGTTTCCATACAGCTTCATCCAACCTTAATGCTATAAAAATTTATGCCTTGATCCCTTTAATTAATAAGAGACTTCCATATATCTGATTCAGGCTGCTTCCAGTCTTCTCCCATTAGTTCCTTCAGGTTCAAATCTTTGAAAAAATCCAGGCGATGGCTGCAAAGAGAGGAGAAATACACAAAAAAGTTCTAAGTCTTGTAATATGTGTCTTAATAAAAGGCAGTATCCTTAATATGTTTAATTAACCTTTATTTTCAGGTTTTCATGGACAAGAATGCAACCAGCATCTCCTTTGCTTGAGTTTATAAATAAAAAACACTACTCTGTTTCTTGTACTGGAAAACACAGGGCAAAATCTGCAGCGATGAACTGGTATCACACAGCATGAAGTGAAGTTAACAAAGCACCCACCTTTTAAACTCCCTCAATTTATGTTGCCCGTGATAGAGTAAAAATTCACAATTCTTGACTAATTGAAAAACTGTATCACAGGAGTGATACAGTACAAAAAAGAGGAAGACTGGATAGGATGATGAAGCTAGTAGGAAGACTTGAAGTCTTGTTTTCTTTAGATTTTATGAATCACTTCTTGCTAAGAATTTCTCCTTTAGGCTACCATGCAGAAGCAATAGAAGAAAGAAACTGAAGCCAATTGCTAATTAATACTTGCACTAAACAACTGCCAAACAGTAGACAGAACATCTGACACTAATCATTTAACAAGATAACTGGAATTCTCTTATTAGGAAGCAATTTGTAAGAGTAAAGACAAACTAAGAGCAATGAAAGTAGCAAGGAGCAGCCTCTTCAAATAATTGCATCTGCTACCAATGTCTAAAGAAGTCAAGGGGTTTTTTTTGGAAGGGACACTATGGAAAGAATAGAAAGAATCCCTTCCTGAAAAATATTATAGGCATTCTCCAGTTTATTACAGAAAAATGAAAGTATCTATTTCTTATGGAACGCTGGTAAAGAGAATGTATTTTTTAAGGATTGTTTAAATTTTTTTAAATAAACTGTGACAGAAGCTAAGTTTTTCTAAAATGAAGGCAAATAAAGGGTAACTTATCTAAAATTTACCTTACCTGGCTGTCATTGTATGTTGAGTAATAAGTTTGCATAAGAATTACAGTGCACCCTGTAGAGCTAGTCCATTTATGCAAAATGTCCCGAAGTAGCAGCTTTTATTAAATCATCTCAGCCTCACAGTCAAAGAAAATAAACAGGTGCAAAGCACAATTTAAAAATCAAGATATTATAGTTTTTCTATTGATACGGGGCATCCTTTTATTATACTTTACAGTTTAGTCTGCCTTTTCAAGTTTTTCTGTAATGTGGAACTATCTGTAGAGGTGAGGTTGTTTAGAACAGTAGGGGAGACACAAAAGAGATTTACCGGAAACTTATCGGGTGAAATTAACACTAAATGGCATTTCAGGAGGTGTTGGAGGCAAGGAAAAAGTAGAACAACCTATCTATGATTTAGCTGAGGAAGGTGATAAAACAGATGCCAGTGGTGTTGAATGCATCGTTTTCTATGCACCTAGGGGATAACACAGAAATCAAGCACTAATTACAGCTATCTAACACAGCGCTTTCTACAAAGTACAGTGCCAACAGATCTGGAGCTAAACAGTATAATTAAAATACTAGTGGCACTCAATCTGAAAACCAGATTAGCTTTTTTTTTAAGTATTCCAATAATAGCACTACTATATTACAAAAGAACTAATTTTATGCTTACAAATCTGGTTTCTGTCCTTCCTGTAGTTCATGTTGAGGCACAGGATAAAGCGCTTCATATTTTCTCTCTTCTCCTGAGCCATGAATTGCAAATGCATTGAACTTGTTCATGGATGGTGGAAAATAATTCCAAGGAAGATGAGCTTTACCCTCCCATTTGGTTTTCATTCTGGTCACCTCAAACTCTAAAGGAAGTTCTTCCTGTTAAAAGGGAAGGAAAAAAAAAGAAATAAAAGAGAGATAATGTCACCTTCCAATCAGGCAACAGTTACCTAAAAACAATTAGTTTTCTGTACGTTATGAATGTACTTGACCACTTACTTTCCATACTCTTCTTTTGCCAGAAAGCAGCAGCAACAAGTGTTGTCCATGGCTGTCAAGAAATCAAAGCGAAATTTTCTTAAAACGATGCCAAGTTATTATTATACTGTTCTGCCACAAAAATGTACATTCCCCATATTGGAAGAATTTCTGTACCGAGTTTTCCTCATACATATAGCTTACAAGCATTAGCACTGGAAATGCAAATTAACACTTGTGACTTTTTTACTGTCGTACTTACGGACAAAGTTCAACTTCTAAATAGTGTTCAGTTCTGTCGTTCAGGAAAAACGCTTCTACAACTTAAAAAAAAAAGGCCATCAGTATTTTATATTAACTATTTTTAATATCCTGAGACCTTCATATCCCACAAAAATATTTACGTTCTCGTGATTTTTGGCTTGTGCCATACCAGAGCTTGACTACCTGTGTGTGTGCTACTAAAAGCTTCCTATTTGAAATGCCGTGTCATAACTATAACTTCAAGAGCTTTCGTTTTCAATGCCTATCATCACAAAGAGCTTTATAAAGCACTCTACTAATTTTATTTACCAATTACAGCTTTGGAAACACTTCTCTTGACGCAGCAGAAAAATACAGCAAGTTTACTACATGTTACGTGTTAGCTGCCCATGGAGTAAGAAAAGCATCAGCAAACAACTATTTCACCTAGTATGCTTGCTGTGAACAAAGCTGACCGAGACAAAGCGACCCTAGTCAATCATACTCACAGCAGGCACTCCAGGTAGAGCACTTAAGTGCAGAAGTTGTATGTTTGCTGGTAGCCTGAGGGTTCAGAGCACCAGAGGAGGAAAAAAAATGAGAAGAGGAACATACACTCACAGCAGAGCACACAGCCCATAACTAAGACTGCTAAATGGCTGAAACAGTAAGAAAGGATTTAGCTCTTAAATGCTTTTTCCCTATAGATGGCTGATGCTTTGGACAGGGGATTTCTGTTCCAGGTGTGCCTGATAACCATGTGTGACTATTGAATCACCCTTCAGGAGCACAAAGTAGAACTATAGTGGTGTTTCTCACAGCAATTATATTATTAGAAAGCTTTACTTAGAAATATGTTTAGATATGATTGATAACTTTCTTTTATTTTTACATAAACCTGTTTAATATAACAATGTCAAAGGAGTGCTAATACTGTTTTAGCGGAGCTTTAATCACAATAGTTCAATAATCAGGAAGTAGAGAACTGCTGGAAACATTAAATTCTTGCATTATTCAAAGCAATAGGTAGAACTGACAGCATTGACAGAAAAGGAGAAAAAACAGCATTCCTATAAGTATATTCCTCATTCCACTTGGGTACAATTTTGAATCATATTTTATGAGCTGCTACTTATTTGTTTCACATCTTCCTATACCTTAAACAGGCCTTGGAAAAGTGATTTAAATAGACATCTATTTTAGCTATTGCTCTCTACTTCTTAAAGCAAAAGCAGAACCCACATCTAGGATTTCACTTCTATTTACCTATTGCAAATGCATTTTTATATATGCCACAAAACTATTTTGATATTCAAATATGTGAAGCCTCTGTTATTCCCAAGTTATATCAGTAATTCGGAAACTAAGTTTGAAATCAATCCAGCTCATTGAATTCCGTTTCTTTGTGGCCACCAAGTGACATAACATATTTGCTTCTTTTCCCAGTCACTTGTATTGTTGCTCTACTACAGAACAACCACTCAGTCAGCAGTGCTAGTGATGAAAATCAATTCACCACCTACAAAAAGAGTATCACTTTCGACATAGTTTGGGGTAGTTTTCAGCTGAATATAGCATGAGGCTTTAAGTTACTTAACAGCTGTTTAAGGGTAAGGCAGTGATTACAACTAAATTCTTTCCCAGCATTCCTTGACAAACTGCTTAGGATACAGCAGAAAGGAAAACTTTCACTTATAGTTTCAGATCTGCCCTTTAAAGGCAGTACTGTGACCAAAGCAACTGAATTGAATTAGATGTCACACACTCACAACTGTTAGCTCAGTTTGAAAAAATAACCATCATAGACTCTTAAATAAAGACCAGACATATTAACTACAGAGGAATATCAGTGACTACACAAATCATATATATTTACTGCACAAAAGTTACACATACCCTCATAGTCCCACAGTCTACTAAAAGGTTTCCCTGGCTCTCCAAGTGGTGCTGGAGGATCATTAAAGAAGGGAGCAGTAACTTCCATTAGCAGTCCTGCATTGTCTGACTTCAGCACAATTGTTACCGGCTCATGGCTCACTGGAAAACCATCCCATGTGTGTTTAATTGTAAATTCCATCTTCCTATACTACATGAACAAGAAAGAAGGGCTGTCAGAGAAGATCCGATTCCATTTCAGCACCAACTGCACTGTTTGCTTGGCCATGAAAAAAAGTACACTGTCAATCATCAAATCACATCTTAACACACCAAAAGAACTGAAATAGTCTAGCTTTATAAAGCAACTAAATAAAGAGTTACATGAATGCTTCTCACAGATTTTTATACCTGCATGGTTACAAATCACTCTGAAGTCTCTACCCACACAGGCATTTTATTGGGGCTCACAGAAAGGTAAGCATAACTAACTGCATGTTGCGGGAATTATCAACAAGTGTAATAAGCGAGACAGAACGTAACCACATGCATCAGGCTTCCCTATATGCCACGGCCTTGCTCTTATGGCTACACGTTAACCGTGTCTGTTACAGTCACACCAGACAGTTTCCTTTCACTGATGTTCATGCTGAAAAGCGAGTTCCTCTCTTGGATTTCAAGTTGTTAAAATAGCAAGAATGAAGTTAGGCAAGTAGATATGTGTACAATCAAGGAGCTGATGATGTGACAAAATAAGTGTGAGAGATTAGAGAAAATCTGAAACAAGAGATTTAGTAATTAGACACCTTAATTTGAGAATTCCAGTAAAAAAGGAAAGTCAAATATTAGACTATCACTTTTCAGCTTATTCAAATATAACTTTGCCAAAACTGATTAAATTCTTACATCAGCATTTTAACTGTGTGATATTCTAGACAAGCACCACATGTGCTTTATGCAAGAGACCTGGGATAGCCCTAGAAACTATGAAAGACTCTGCTGCCATCATTAACATTCACTCCAACTCAAGTGGCAAGATTCCGGAAGCTAGATGACAAGAAGCAAGCAAGTTGAAAGAAAATAGCGTACAAAGCATGGTGAGGGAAGACACCCAACAGTGTCCTAAAAGCATTCTTAAGCCAGCAGAAAATGGTTCATAATCCAGTGTTAGTAGTAACTCAAACAGGCAAAGCTAAATCACCCACAGTTTAAAACAAAAAAAGAGAATTAGTTAGAAAAAGTATTCTAAGCAACAGTGACAACTTTTCTGCAATAATTACAATGTACACTACCAAATAAAAGAGCAATGTTAAATATGAAGTTCCTTTCACAACACAAAGAGCTGCTGAAACACATTCAACAGGCTATTTAGCCTTAAATTGATCTAAAAAAATATTAATCCACAGGAAATGTAAGCAAGTGGTGTGTTTTCAATTTTCTAAGCTGCAAACACTGAGCAGCATGAGCATGAAGTATCCACAGATGGTAAAACCCTTCCTAGAGATTTTTCAGATGAACAGAATTCCTGTAAATGGAGTGCACATGCTTCATGTGCACTTACTGTGAGAAGAAACAAGACAGAATTCCACAAGCAGGATCACTTACTCAAAAGACTAAAGTTTGATTACCTGGGTGCATCCAAGAAAGTTAATAAATGACTATGAACCATTTTATACTACGCTATTAAATTCACATTGTGCACTTAGAAGTCAACATTTCCTTCTATTATTCTATTTCCAGTTTGTTCTAATACATTTAACACTTCACATTTACTAGTCAAGGCAAATATCTGAAACATCTATTTGGAAATATTGCCAGATTTTAACAGTGTTTTAAAATTATATCGCCTTCTAATAGAAATAGCCCAGGGAGATGCTAAAATCCAGGGAAAATTACAATTCCTGACTAAAGTAAACAACGTGAAGTTTCTCCTTGCATACAAGATTTGAAAGCTGCCCTAAGAAGGGCAGTTGCAACATACCAGGCTTTAAAAAAAAAAAAAAAAAGACAGCAAACTCCTTTAACTCTTCTAAACTCCTTTAGACACTACTGAACTGTAGTGTCTAGAATGAAGATGAGACCCAAGGTGCATCACACACTCCTCTTTGTACTTGTATGAGAGGCAGATGACATCATTCATAAAAAACTTAACTCTGGCAGGGCCAGCTTACAGTGTGCTGACTGAAATTAACATACTAAATATTTACCCCATTGTTGTAAACAAGTATTACTCTTGAATAGAAGAACATGCAATTTACAAAGAAATAAAGTAGTAGGGAAAAGTGCAAAACATCCACTAGTATTCATTAGAGGTCTACCTAGTGTTAAGGCTGCTCAATTTAGAGGAGAGCAGATCTAAGATTTTTCAAAATTAATGGTCCTTGTGGCAACTTTTAAGTTTATTACATTGCATAGACTTAGGTAAGCTGGTTACTAGCAAACTTTTCAATTATAATAAAAACAGCAACACATAGCAATAGCGTAAAGAGCAAGAGGAGACCCTTCATTACCTTTTAACACCACACCTCAGCCAGCTGTTAATACGCTGTAAAGAGATGCAAACGTGAAATGAAGTAAGTTTTACAGCAAGTACTTCCTCAGCCATTTCACAGCACTCCGACGGCGTGGCCCCAAGCCCCGCAGACCCCACCAGCCCAGGGAAAGCCCCCTCCCTCATCACCTCACGCCTCTCCCTGCCGAGAGGATCCACCTCTTCCCTCCCAAGCCCCACCGACGCTGGTGGCGGGGCCACAAACGAAGAGGAAGTAATTAGTCTGCTGTTTTTCTTAATTGCTCCAGGAGGACAAGGGAAAAGCCGGGAACCGCGTAGGAGAACAGCAGCTTTTTCTGTAAAAACTTCATTTCAGAGAGGTGGAAATTGCTCCCGGTTGCGGTTACCCCCCAGCTCCTCCAGCCGGCAACAGCGGCGGCGCTTCCTGAAGAGAATTTTAAGGCGTAAAGCCCTTATCGCAGTTAACCCCTAAGTCCTCCCTCCTCCCCGAGAAGTTTAACGTGGCATTCCTTACATCTCCACCGCCTCTCCGAGAGGAAACTCGGCACCCCAACCGGACCCGCAGCCTCCACCTCCCGCTCCCTCCCGGCCGCCTCACACCGCCCCGCCGCGCATGCGCACGCGGCCGCTCGCGCCCCTCCTCCCCGCCGCTCCGCTGGCGCGTGACCCAGGCGCCGCTGGGCCGCGCGCCGGGCGCTGAGGGAAGGGAAGGCGGCGGGCGGCGGGAGTAAAGGGCTGCTTGCCGGCTTTCCTGAGGTGGCACTCTCGGCGGGGTGCTGAAGCTTTCCGCTGGAAACATGGCCACTGAGCTCGGCAGTGGGGGACAGCCAGGTGAGGTCTCCGCGAGCGAGGGGTGTGGGCTGCCCGCCGGCTGGCCGCGCACAGCGGGATGGCCCGAGTGCTGCCCCGGGGCTGCGTGAGGGAGGGGGTGGAAGGGCCGATGCCTGGATGCCGTCCCCTGGGAGCTGGGGTCAGCTGCCACAGGGAGGGTAGAAGCCCGTTTGCCTGTGGTTGTAGCCATGAAGATTTGTGTTCTGTAGCTCTTCTGGTGTTTGCTGCGGTGAGTAACAGCATCAAAACTATTTTTCGGTTACCTGGAGACTAATAATTAAAAGCTGTTAGTGAGATTAATAGCCAGAAACACATGCATTTCTATCATAATGTCTCTTCAGTTAAGAAACAGCTGCATTTCCTATGCGTGGCTTACACCTGAAAGGCAAAAAAGATGTCTTTCTTTGCTTTCTTTGAATTTGCTTTGCAGGCTATTATCAGTGTTTTTAATTAAGTGTTCTGTGTTACAATTCTGATAATTTCATTGTAAGCTTAATATGACTGAATCAGAATACACTTAAATTACTTACCAGCTGGCAAAAATTGCTTCTAAAGAGTTTATATCCCTATAAATAGGGAATGGGTTGATGAGTTGTCCCGAGAAAGTTACTGTCCCTGTCACTAATCAGAGTTGTGGGAAAACTTGATAGCATAGCGGGAAGTAGGTCAAGATCAGAGTGCATGACGTGATATGGCTGTGCTTCTCTCAAAAATCAGATTTTCAGTTGATACTAAACTTTGTATGACAGCTTTAGGTGGCCAGAGGTGAAAGACTAGCTCTTGATTCCGAGGACTTTAGTCGCAGAAAAGCTCTGTCTGAGCCAACAGAATCATCCTGGCTCAAAAGCCCGTATCTATATCGAGCTTTGCATGAGCATTTATTACACTGTGATGTGAACAAATCATGCATTTTCAAATATTGATGTTTTATTTTTTTCATATGTATTTAATTTGTTTGGGTAGCTTCTCATTTTATAAATCTTTAGGCTCTAAATAGAGCCCAGACTACATTCACTGTGAAGTGGTAAGAGTTGGCTTTTCTATCAAGGAGTTTAATTATCTCTTAAAAAAAAAAATCATACGTTTTGAAAGGTGCCAAATTACAAGTTTGAAGTTGGCTTGCACGCCAACTTAGACATAAGTTATTTGAGGCCTGTTTTAAGTCTGAGATATGGATTGGTGTTTCTCTTGTTTCATGAATGTGAAATCAAAGTTCTAAAATGCTGAATGTGTGTAACACACATAAAAAGACATTCTCTAATAATTATGCTAAATAGAATAATTTGATGATGTACATTGTGTACCTTCAAAGCACTATGCTGTTAAACATATTTCTGACTGCCAGTTACATTTATGTAAATAACAGCCCATGCTGTAGCTATGATTCTCAAACTTTGTATTTTTCAGATCAGAGGCAGAATATGGCACTTGGTCAGTATGAAACAGATGAGATTTTGAGAGCTACTGATGAGCAGGTATGTAAACTCAGGGATGGAAGGTTGTGATGAGTTTTTGTGACAAACATCTTTGCATACATAGAACACGGCCCGCCTTGCTTTGGGGCCATCACACAGCTCTAGAGTTACTTGTTGTTTTTCCAAGCAGCAACAGCAGAATAAAACTCATAACCATGAATTCTGGTGCATTTTCAAAAATTTGTCACATGCAGAACATATTCCTGAAAGAATACTTGAATTCTACTTTAGTAGACTTTTTCACTTTTATAGACTTTTCTAGGAGATTGGTCTCGTTCTGAGATAGTACCCAGCACAAAAAGCTATGAGCCTGTCTGAAAGTGTGCAGAAGCTAGGGCATGAGCACTTCCCTGAGGCTGAGATGTGTGGAAATTAACTTAGCACTTACAGAAACTTACGATTGTTTTTTTAAGAGCCAGATGATTCCCCCTCAGATGCAATTATGCTTTATATCAGAGCATCTCCAGAAAAAGAAAAAGAAAAAAGATATTTTTTTTTTAAATTGGGCCAGCACTCAAGGATTTTTGAACATAAACCTGAAAGTGATCGTGTGGTATATTGCGTATGATTACAATATAGGCAAAACAACAGCTTTGGGTTTCTTATAAAAAAATTTAAACTGCATGCAGTCATGTGCAAGTACTAATATATAAAGTATACCATTACAGAAAAATGCCCCCATTGATGGCGTATCAGGACCCAGGATGCCGGAACAAAGGTAAGTGATTCCAAGTGATAAGTGGGAATACTGCAAAGTAGTCAAATGAAATTGTCATGTCCTTGTAAAAGTGTAAATATCCAGCTGGACCTGGTCTTAGGTACATGTGTTCAGAGCTCTGAGAACTTGTGAACAGGGTCTCTGTAGCTGTTTTTTTTAGATATTATTCTATTTATTCAGTAAATTAAATATATGACTTTTCTTCCACAATCTGTAAAATAAGGGATGAGAGACGAATAAAGGAATTCTCCAGTCTAAATTTTAAGATAATAAACAAAAGTGCAGGTAAGCTTATACTGATCTCGGTATCACAGGTAACTGCTGTTGGTTGAGGTCAGGTGGATGTTTTTTAAAAAGCTTGTTTGACAATCTTCATCTAAGGGTTGTCTACTAGTAAATTGTTTATAAACATTGTCATTTCCTGTTTATAAAAATAACATATCACTTCTTGTTAGTTTTTAAGGCTGTAGACTAATATAGAATTTTCAGAGAATTGTTATCAATTACAAAAATATTCAGTAGGAAAAAGTCTGTAAGTAGAACTACATTATTTTAAATTGTATTATAGGCCACTTTACTGTTGTATGTGCGAGCAGTAAAAAAGCCTAGTCTCTAATCATTTGGGATGCTATGTATGCAATATTAACCTTGTATTAATGCTCATTTATAACGTCCCATGTTCTAGTTCTGTTTTACAGGAAAAATGCTGTTAATGGTCATACTTTGAAAGTAGTAATTAATTTGTTCATTTATTCTGGTGAATGTTGAGCTTGGAAATAAAGAAAGAGTGACTATTTTGTTCTGTTCTCTAGATCAAGAATTATTTAAAACTAGTTAATTATCAGAACAATGTTTTGGCATTTACAAAATTTATTTGAAGCATGGTTTTCAATTTTTTTAGCTTGTCAGCTCTAATCACGCAGTATGATAAACACTTGGAAGAAATGAAAGAACAGCAGCAGCTTTATCAGGTATGGATGTTCCTTACATTTCAGAAAATATTCTTAGTATTTTATAGCGTTAGTATCTAGGTCATTAGTTTTTATCAATAAAGGAAATTATGCCAGCTCTATGCTTCACAAACTTGCTGGACTGCAGTTGCCTCAAATAGAGGAACAGAGAGCTTTCTATGAAAAGGTTGGGAGATTGTCTGAATTGCACAGATTGCTGTGTGTTTGGAGAAGTAATGTTGTGAAGTGAAAAGTGCATGTTTTTTTCTCTAGATGTTCTGATATGGTTGCAGGTATTCTCCTCACTGACCTTCAGATGAGGCAGCCGTTTCCCTTTTTCCCCTCACAGTCTGATCTTGGCCATGCAGTCCAGCTCAGTCCTGCAAGTGTAGATACACCCAGCATTGTTCTTTCTTAATAATTCTTTAGATTCAAATCATTCTTTCAATGTTTATTATCATGGAGGCTGAGGTTGAGGGGGACTGTCCTCCTTTTAACCACAGAAAAATAAAACTTTTTAAAGCTTCCTATGATCACCAAAAAGCAAGATGATATGTTTAATAATTAAAGCCTGTTGCATACAGAAAGCAATTTTTACTTGTGATCTACATGCAGAAGTTATACCCTGGTTTTGGTTTAATGCCCTTAATTTGTTTAATCTGTTTGTCATAAAGATTCTGCAAATGCAGTCTTTAAGCTTGACCAATTTCAGAAGACAATATTGGTTTCTTGCGCTATTTAGTTAATAAAACAGTTACATTTGATTCATGTAACTCAGGTTTCTTCTCAGTTAATTGCTAAACTCTTTTCTCAAATGCTTACTGAATAAATGATGAGAGTTATCCACTGTATTCCTGAAAGAACTTGAGATAATTAACAATTAATCTGTAAGAGCTATAAGAATTCCAAAATTAAGTTTAATGCTCATAATAACTTCTGAATGCTTAGGTATAACAGGACTTGGCAGCTGTTAAATTTAAGTGGCATCCGATGACCTTCCGTAAAAAAAGAAATTGACTTTCACTTACTGTATTATGCTGAACTAAATTGTCCATCTTCTACGTTATCACTCTGAATTAAAAGCTGAAAGAATTACCAAAGTTTGTGTTACTTAAATGAATGCTTACTCTTGCATGTTTTTGTGATAGGCACAAATGAGCAAGATGAGAAAAAAATTTGAAGAAGTCACCAAGGAAAATGAGAGGTAAATAATTGCACTGTTCTGTTACTGCAGCTTTTTTCCTTGATTTCTAAACCTTAAACAGTTTGTTGTGGTTTTTTTTCTAAGACCTTGAAATCTCTTGAATCTACTTAATAGTTGAAGATTTCATACTCACAAGCTTAGAGTCTTTAAGCGTTTAATGTAGATTACAGCACCTGCTTTAGAAGACTTAACTGTTTCTTTAAAAGAACTAGATATTAAACTACTTCAAACTGTCTAATATGTCTATAGAAAATAACTTAATAGATTTAAATATGACTTAGAAGTAAATAGTATGTGCAGATTGAAGGTACAGTATACTTCAGTTGTTAAAAACCATCTCTATTAAATACTCTGCTGAACTTAGTTCTTTGAATTTCAGGCTGCATGCAGAGTTGAAAGAGGCTCTTGAGAAACAACTGGAGGCTCTTCCTTTCATGCCTCTGGGAACTGATATTCCTGCAGATGAAGACATAGTGAGAAATCTGCAAGAACAACTACAACTGACAAATCAAGTGTGTGAGATGAAACATTTGTGCTCTTATATTTCTGTTGTTGTGCCTTGACAGACTAGGAGAAGCTGTTTTATTTCTTGGTTCAGAATTCATTTGTTCAGAGTTCCTTTACCCTATTCTGAGGCCCTCTTGACTTTCTGTAGCTAAAGAAACAAGTACTCAGACTTTCAACTTAAAGACCTGAAGTTACTTCTTTCCTAGATTCATATAAGAAGTTTTTAATACTAATTTGTGGCTGTAATTTTACCTAGTTGACTTGATCTTTGTATTGAGTTTGTGACCAGGAAATTACTTAATTACTTTGATCAATTCAAGTTTTTGTAGTAGCTTGTTTTAATCAAAAACACTGTAACGTGATATGAGAAGGCAACTATATGTGGGATATAGAAAATAATATTTAAATCTGAAAAGAGAACCAAATTTTGTTGAGCTTATTAAAACGATGTGTCAATCCTGATGTGTATGATTAAGTTGAATTTAAATTGACAGCTGAATTTTGGTATTTGAATATTATAAATACTGTAAGCCTACAGTAAACACTTGTAAAAGTTTGAGCTGTAAAAAAAAATTCTGGAAAACTTGCAGTTTGCCTTTAGGTGGAATTTGAACTTGTAAGTGTCTGGTTTTCTGCATCTGAATTTGGTATTTAGCGTCTCTAGTTGTAATTTGTGCAGACAAAAGTACAGAAAATGGCATTTCTTCGAAATAGAAGACCTCTCTTTTTACTAAATGATGGATGAATATAAGTAGAATATAATAGAATATTTTATACAAACCATTGTTTTGTAACAGGAAAAAGAACAAGCAATAGAACTCTGGCAGACCGTGTTACAGGAACATGATCGACTCCAGCAGCAATACCAGGAACGCATGACTGAAACACAGATTCATGTGGCTGAAAGGCAAAAGCAGAAAGTAATTTTCATTTATATTTTTGTTAATTTTGGAATGTTTTTCTATACTGTAGGAATTCTGTGTCTGTAACCGAATTGAAGTGGGGGTGTTTCTACAAGTACTGTTAATTATTTTCCATTATAGTCATCTAAAGTTGAGTGGTCAGATGTGATCACTGATTCATGAGCTAAATACATCGTTATGATTGGAAAAGTTCTTATTTCAAATATATGGGCAGGAACTTGGGGAATTTACTGAGTTTGAGTCTTAGTTCATATAGATTTATATGTGCATAAGATGTGTATGTGCATATAAATAATCGTGTTTGAATTGCATGGTTGGAAATCTTCAGTAGAGTTCAACAACTGAAAAAGCTACCAAAGATTTCTGAATTCAAAGGTTGAAGTCTTTCCTGTTTTCTCCTATGTTTGAATCCTGAATTTGTAAGATCACAGTGGGATAGTGGGAAAAGTAGTCTTCATTTCCTGTTTTCATTCAGTAAAGAAACAGGCGTAAACAGATGAAAAATCAAATTGACCAGTACGCTTCTAATGCTAGCTTGTGTTTAGCAGCTTCTTTCTCTTCTGCTATTCCTGGGGAAGGCCTTTCAGGAAACCTTGGCTGAGAAAAACTGTTCTGCTCTGATAAGCTACATAAAGGTGCTCAGTGTGTGAAGAACTAATAGAAATTTAATGCTTGTATATACCTTGCTATAGAAATTTGTAGGTCTGTAAAGGGGTGCTACACAGTTTTTGACATTTCCTTTCCATTTTCAAGCACACTAGACTTGTGTGCATAGTTACAGCTCACCTCTATAACAAAAAAACTTTTTACTGATTTTTCTTCTTTTGAGATAGTGAGTCTTGCTCAGCAATATGCTGTTTTCCGAGAAGCAGGAATAATATCTGTACAGCTCTTGTGTTCTGTCAAGTTTCATAATTATTTCAAGTAATAGTTATGAGGACTCTCTTATCTAGGTGTAGTTCCAACTTTTTGGTCCTGTTCCTTCTATTAGATTATTTCTTGTGTTGAATTGTCAGTTACTTGTTAACATCCATGTTGTAGAGCATATGGAGTCATTGGTAGCCATTGGAGGGTTTAGAACTGTCAGATTCCACTTTTGGTAACTAAATTCTTTGTGGATTTTAATACTATTGTAACAAGAACAAAACTGCCTTTTATTCCTAAATGCTACTGGTCTCGCACAGAAAATGGCTTTTTGTTTAAATGAGTTTTGGTATTTTAAGTTTTGTTTTTAATGGAGGAGCAGAAAATAGCTATCGGAGGTAAACAGAAATAGGTAAGACAAATTAGAATAATTGACAAAAAGTTAAGATGAGAGAGGATATTGTTGTAAGGGTTGGACGTAGTAAATAAGGGAGTTGTTGGAATAGGTTTCTGGCGTATGCTTGACCTTGAGACTGTTGAATAAACAGCACAATTAGTAGATATTCCAGCTCAGGGACTTCATTCCTCTTTATTCTCCAAAGACACTTGGCATGCTGCAGATGATTTTTCTGTGTTATGCTAGTTTTCCTAGGACAATAAATTTCATGTTGAGAGACTAGAGTTTAACTGAATGATTATTTTTTTTTGTACGGACATAAGACATCCTATATGGCAGAGCAAATTGAATGTGTCCATCCAGGCATTTTTTAATTAAGGGCTACATGTCTGCAACTGTGCTTAGCAAAAATGCTTATAGTAGCATCATAGTCTGTGTGGCTCCTTAAAGGCACTACTCATGTACATTTTCATATTTTGGTAGAAACTGTTGTATATGAGTTTTAGAAGGAGGCGATTTGTAACTCAGTGAAATTTAGATGCATTTTTCAGTAGTAAATCTAATTTTCCAGGTTCCTGGGTCAACGGCTAAAAGTAGTCTTAATTAAAATCTACAGTGGTATGTTGAATTTCCTGCAGTATAAGTTTTTTTAAATTTTTTTTCAGTTGACTGTGAAACTCTCTAATGACATCTTTATGATGATAACTGTCCTAAGAAGTTCTGAATTCTCTTTTTAGGATCAACTGACTGGCTTTCAACACTTGACTCGGCAACTGCACATAGCCAATGAGAAAATAGAGTTGGTAAGTAGAACCTTCTGAACAGTGACCTGTGTTGGTTTTTTCCTACTAGATTCTCAAAGTATAAAAGAAAAGCAAAGAGTCCTTCATACATACCTGGTTGACAGAGAAATTGTATCACTTAGATTTGCAGACTTCTCTAGGAACCAGTCAAAAATCAATTAGTAATGGCTTTTGTCCTGCACTCCAAACACCAGGTCAGGGTGGCCGAGAGGTTAGCTCTTAATATTATGTGAGCTCTTTCTTCAAGGAGTCGGTGGTAAGCTTACACTCAGAAGTTTAGTATGTGAGTTTACTTCAGTCACGCGTTCAAAACCATCTTCACAAAAGAAAAAATTATTTAAATGATCTCTTATACAGTCTAGCTCTGCCACATGTTTATGGATTCCTAGTTTGACTCTTTTGGCTTCAGTGTCTGTCGTTGACCTTCTCGAGGATTTTTCTGAGCTCTAATCATTTTCTAGTGCTTCATCCATATCTTTAGATACACTTTAGCCTAGGACTTCCAGGACTGACAAACAATTTTAATATCATAGAAAAATCTAGGTGAAAGACTTGGTGAACTGTCTGGCTGAGCAGCAGCTTCTCTGAAAGATATGATTCCTGTGTGGTTTTTGATTAATGTTTTGTCTTGGATACTGGCAGCGCAAAAAAGACTCCTAACCCACTCTAGGCAGTCTATTCTCTTCTGTCTTTATCACTTTATCACACCTTTTCTCCTCACATCTGACCTCTTGTTAAAATACAAGCCTGTTTCTTTGCTGTGAATTATTGCAGGTGTGAAGGAAAGATTACTACATTCTTTGTCATAGCGCTTCTGTTATTGAAAACTTGTATATTACCTATATTGCCATGCTTTCCCTTCCCCCATTTTTTTCTAATCTGTTGAAGCAATTCAAGTCTTTAAGTGTTCTTTGATAATGTTTTTGAGATGTCTAATCATTCTTTTTACTCACTTTAAAATCTTTCCAGTTGTGTCATCATTCTTGAACTGTGGTGCTGGAAACAGTGCAATACTCCAAACACTCTTATCAGTGTTGAGTATTATATTGCAGATTACTACAGAACTGTATCTTGCAAGCAGTTGTCCTGTTTACAAGTTATTTCATTAGTATTAATAAAAGCAAAACAATGCACTCAGAGTGTTTTGCTTTATGTAGTCAATGATGCTTTCAAAATTATTCTTTAGGTACTTTAGAGTCACTGGGTGGTTGCTGTCTGAAAACGAGTACAGTGATGAGCTTTTAAAGCAGTTTGGCTGAGGATTTGGAAGTTACAGACTGATTTGTTGTTACAAGCAAATCGGTAGTAGGTAGTGCAAAAAAACCAGAGTCACTGAATGCTTAAAATCATAAAATTGGAAAGAGATGATGTGGAGAGGAGACAGTGAAATATGTGAGCTCTTTGAAAGACATGAAACTGACAACATTGAGATAAAGGTAATCTATTTGTTTGTGTTAGCCAAAAAACATTTGGCAAAGTCTGTTACCAAAGGTATAAACATGTCATGGGATAAAGAAGTGTGCCCTTTCTTGAACTAATGAGCTGAAAAATAGGAAGTGAAGAGACAGAGTAATTAGTCAGGTTTTTTTATTGCAGTAAACCAGCTGTGTTTTCTAGATGTGCTCAGTTAGAGTTGTTCAGTATATTCATAAATATTCTGGAAATTAGATTCAGTATTGAGGCAGCAGTATTCACTAGTGATGTTACACTATTTAGGGTAGTGAAAACTGAAGTAAACTGCAGAAATAGGCAGAAACGTCTTACGATGTTGAGTATCTGAATTTTATCTGACATTTCATTGGTATTAATAAAAGCAAAATAATGCATGTGGGCAAGAGGCAGCTTTCTCTTCGGGTACTCTGTGATGGTCTTGAAATTAACTGTTACCACTCAGAACAGGTGTTTTAGAAGTAGGAAGTGTCTGAAAACAATTCATAGAAACAGTCAAAAAACCCAAGAAGACTGTTAGCAACTGGGGACTGTGGGGGGAATATATTGTGCTTAAGTCCATAGTGCAGTAGCATCTTAAATGCTGCCTGCAGTTGTGGTCATCTCTAATATTTTAATGTAAGGTATATGTCAGATCTAGAAAAGGCTAGATGGGTAACAAAATAATGAAATTTTTCTCAAATGAGAAGACAAGTAAAGACAAATGACACCTCCAGCACTATAGCTGACATAGAAAAAAATTAAAGAGGAGCAATTGATCATTGTTTCTTGTCTCTAAAGCAAAGGAAGTCTTTCCAGCAATATGTGGTCTACTGTGGTACTCATTGTCACAAGGTGTTCTAGAACACCGTCTGTATGCCTGAGCTATTGCAATTCTAATCTCAGGAACTACCAAAATATGGGGAAAGAAGGGGAGGATTAGGTAACATCATCCTGCATTTGCCTTTCTAAAACAGTCTACCTAAATCTTGGCACTTAGACACCAGCCCCAGTGTTAAGTAGACCTTATTGGCTATTTTTATGGTACTATATTCTGTAGAAATGCCCTGTAACAATTCTGAATTTTAATACAAAAAGTAACATGTTACAAATATCTCCTTATTTTGCAGAGCAATCAGCAGTTTCTGAAAACTGTAACAGAACAGAATGTGGAACTAGAGCAGCTACGAAAACAACTGAGGTATAAACCAGGCAATTAAAAAATTATTAAATATCTTTTCTATAGCTTTTTCGAACTTGCTGCTGTATCATGGGTCTTGTTTTTACTGCAAACTGACTTGATAGTGATAGTTATAATGGTTTCAGTTAGTGCCTCTTAAGTTTGTTCGAAATGTGTGCATCATTACTGTTAGGGGAGCATATTTCCAGTTAGTGTTGTTTGGCTCAGCTGTTCCCTGAAACAGTCAATGTTTGACTTGTGATTGAAAACACAACAAAGTGTCAATATCGCAACAAAATTGAAGATGGGTTTTCATTAGAATGCAATTTGGTCAAAATCCAGTTACATAGTGAAACTGTGAGTGAATTTAGACCTCCAGCCCTGTGGATACTTAGATGGAATAGTCATCTCACTTCAGACGCTAAATTTCTGATTTAGGTTGGTATTACATGATTGAATGTAATTTTGGAGCTTTTGATACTGCTAAGCTTATAAAAGTATGTTGATTAATTTTAGATATTTTAATATATAGCCAATTATACAACCTGACGCATGTGGCCATGAAACACTTTAAACATACTCCTGGCATATTGTCATCCTATATCTCTAGTATGTATCCCTAAAGGAAGACAGGAACATTAATTTTTTAGCAAGTAATCTGGAAAAAAGACAAAATTGAGAGTTCTGCTGGAATTTACTTTCAGGATTATATTAGCTTTTATTCTTTAGATTAGAAGCTGACCTTACTCAAAATAAAAAATTGAAATTTGAGCAAAAACTACCCCAAGAAGTGTTTGAGAACCGAGTCATTGCTTTTCATCAGTGTTAACAGAAACTCAATATAAAATGCACAGTTACGCTGTACTATTAGCATATTATTTATGTACTATTACACTAGATATTAAAGGGTCATACCTGCCATGCATAGAGGCAGTGTAATATTTTATGTATTTCTATAGAGAATTGAGGTTTGAACAGATTTCACTTATCCACTAGAATTTTTATTAGAACATTTATTACTGCTTTAGTGTTTCAAAGCCCTGTTGGCATTGCTAGGATGGAAAATTGGGATTGCTAGGGCAGGTATCTGCATCTCAGAATTTTCACGCTTTTAAACAGAGATAACTTGCCAAGACTATGTTAAAGATAGAATCAATCTGTTGCCTGTTAAACAGATACCTCTGAATTTGATCTGAATATGAATTTGATCATTAAAATGCGTTTTTAATGCCTAAACTGTTCTGAGTTTTATGAGCTCTTTATATTTTTCTTATTTTCCCCTCTTATGCTGGGTTTTGAGGTTTTGTTTTGTTTTACAGCACATTTTAAATCTTTTGGGGGAAGCAACTTAATGTCCTCATAAACTTAACAGTTCTTTTTGTAGGAGAAGGGTGCATGATTCAAATGGAGTAAGATCAAAGTTTTGGACCTGCAATGAGAACCGTGTGTCTGGGAATAATGTTTTTATCTTTGCTTTTTAAAGATATTATAACCAAATTAGATTTTCTGATTCATTAAGCTGAAATTACGTATTTGGTATAGAATTTCTGGGATCATTTATATTTTGCTTAAAATTTTCATATCGTATGTTCTTGTCTTTTATGCCATCAAATCAAAATTATTATTTCTATAAGGAATTTTTGCTCGAAGCTGATTCTTAACAGTATTAAATATTTTCTAGCTTCTTTCATGGCTGTTAGTGCTCCAGTTTGCATTAGCTTATCTAATAAGTTTGCTCTTTTTTAACTTTATCATACATTCAATCATTGGTCTTTAAATTTAGCCTAATACACAGCCTGAAAAATTAGGTTACACCCCAAGTGAAGGACTCTCTTTGTCTTCCTGCTCCCAAGTCAGAGGAGTAGGAGGGTTGCTTGTCTCAGTAAGCTTTTCTACTGAGGAGGAACTCCAGTTCATTAACTAGCCCTTTTTTTATTTTTTCCCCTCTTCTGTTTCAGCTTGTCAAACCTCTTCAGATTACAAAGCACATGAGTGAAATTCTTCAGAAGTGGTTAATGATAGTTTTGTTTTTTTTTTAATTCCTAAACAAATTGCTTTAAAAAGTGAAATCTAATTCTGAAAAAGATTTCTCTACTAAGTATCTGCAGCCAACTATAATTAAGTTACTGAATCACATAAAGTTTTTGATTGCTTAGTCTTCCCAAATATTTAATCAACACATACACCATCTTGTTAAGCTAGCCATAAGAAGTAATTTCCAGAGGACAACTGTTTCATGAATTTGGTATTCCTCTCTCACTGTGCCACTTAGTAAGATGGAGAAGAAGGGGGAAAGCTTTTCCGCCCTGTAGTAAAACAATACCATGAAATCTGACTGCCCTTCACAGCTATTTCAACAAAATTGTAATGGAGTTGGGTTTTTCCCCTATAATAAATGAAATGTAATTCAGAGACTGTTTTCTTTGTACAGGCAAGCCAAAATAGATGGGCGGACAGCAAATGCTAAGGTTGATGAAATGACCAGATTGACAGAGAAGCTTCAAAGCCAATTGGAGAGAAAGGTATTTTACAGAAAGGAATAATTCTCTGTTGCAACTGAGTGACTAGTTAGTTATCTGAATGCTGACATTAAATTAGTAGGAACTTGTTCTCTAATGTGTTTTATGTTAGTATATCTTTATTTTGTTCAGGGCAGCTCAGATGATGTCTGGATAATATGTATATTCTTTCTAGGAAGAAGATGTGGTATCTGCCCAGCAAAGAGAAACGGCATCTGACAAACGCTTGCAGCAAATGCAGTCTAGTATAAAACAATTAGAAACAAGGTAAATATAGCTCATTGGATGTTAATACCAGGATACATGCAAATGAGGTAAAATACTATGTTTTTTTCAGGCTCTTGGCTTTGTGTTTCTGAGCAGTTCTGTTTTCTCAAAATACAGGTACCTTATGCTTGGCTGCTTTCTGTCTTATTTGTTCTATTCTGCAACCTTTCAGAACAGCTTCTGATTTCAATGTATTTGAAATGATAAAACAGACCACCTGATTTTATTGACTGTAATGGAGAAAAAATGAAGCACGTTTTTTTCATTCTAGTGCATAAATTCTAGTTAATCAATTCTCATTAGCTTTAGGTGGAGTTCTAAAGAAAAACATTCACACTGGAATTTGAAAATGTTTATGTAAACTAGCTGATTTTGAGATGAATACAGATGTGTCTTTCTATGTTAAATAAGATTTGGTTTCACGTCTTGGTTCAGCTATCTTTATACTACAAAGATTATGTAATGAAACTGTGAAAGCACACTTCCTAGCAATAAATGCTAGTTACAAAAGTAGTTTGAATACCTGCTAAGGAGTAGAACTTTAATTCCAGCTCTATCTACTGGAAGATCTAAGACTTGATCAGGTTCCCCCTTCCCTTTCCAAGGATATCACACTTAGCTGAGCACAGTGATTTTGATTCAAGTGTCACGAACAGTTGTTGAATTATTAACAATAGTCAAATGACCTGATAGCTAAGAAGAATTTGTAAATTGCTTATTGACATAGCTGTGTGACTGTTCATCTTCCCTTCTTGATCACAGCCTTGTGAGCATGATTAGCAGACTCTTCAATAGCTCTAGAAACCAAATAACCAACCTTGTGACTGTGTCATCAAGTACTACTTTGAGGAGTTGGCCAGGCTTGTGCAGCTACCTCTACTTGATGAGTTTCACTGGTCTAAGCATTGTGGAGTTTATTTTAGAAATTCTTAAGGAATTAGCTAGTTTTATTGTTATGTATACATTTTTGGTTCTACAAAAATTGTGCTTTGGTTCTACAAAAATAGAATAGTTGTCTTTCTATGCTTTATTACAAACGTGTTAGAAAGCAAAAAGGCATGGCTGCTTGAAAAGGCAGCACAAGTGTTGCCAAAGTGCTCACTATGGATATTTAGAACCGTGCACTTTATTGAAGCAGCAGCACTTGTGGAACTTTCTGAGATGTTTTTGAAGATAGCTCTGAGACTCTCTTGCCCTTTCTCGTGCTTGCCAATACTGACAATCATAATTAAACAATAAGAATTTCTGAGCTGTTGTAAAATTATCAGTGGTTTTCTTGTTCTAATGGTATAGCTGCAACTTCATTGCCCACATCCTATTATTCCATTTCCTCCACAGAGGAAAACTTTATTCCTTCTGGGGCTGTTCTATTCTTTTTTAATATAGAACGTTTTCAGTGATGTATCCCTGGATAGCAACATTCTTTTACGGATCTTCTGAGATCAGATATCTGAATTAACTCCTTTAATTCTCTTTCTTTCTAGGACTCGATGAATATTAAACCCAAAGACTCTGTCCAAAAACAAGCAGAAAATCACAAATGCAGTTTTGGCAACTTATGAATAAATACTTCCTATTTCAAATAATTAGTGTCCTAATTAAGCATCTTATTGTCAAATGAGTAAAATTATTACTGTTTTGTAGATTACGTGTTACTGTCCAAGACACTGAGCAGCTGAGAACAGAAAAAACAGCCCTGGAGAAACAAATAGGAGAGCTTCAGACAAAGTGTGCTAATCTAGAAAGGGAGAAGTATGATGCTGTTGCAAAAGTCCAAGATTGCATACAGCTCTTAGAAGAAGCTAATCTACAAAAAAGTCAGGTAAGGTAATGGATGAAGATGTTTCTTAGAATACCTTCATCACTTACAGTTGTGAAATGCCTGCTTATGTATTCTTACAGGCGTACATGCATACACAAACAAGCTCCTTCTGTGTTTGTTGTACTAAAATTAGTACTGTCTAAGACAGCAAACTGTGATATGACTATACATTACTTTGACTTGTTCTTTGAAATGCATACTGTGTGACATGTTGAGTGCCTGGATAAAGGTGATCTAAGTGATAATACTGTACCTGAAACTGAATTTCTGACAGGTTTTCTTATTGAATACTTATAAACAAATTGAGTTGTCAGAAAAAAAAAGGAAGGTCCTGTTATGAATTTATAACTTATTAATGGTTAGAAAAGAAGAGGTGAGATTAAAGGGACTATTTTGTTGTATGGCCACCAAGAGAGTGAGTTCTGCGTTCAGATCTTAATTATTCAGAAGAAATCTGGAAAAGGGACTGAGTAATGAGTGGGTGAAGCCTGCAGTCAGGAAAAAAAAATGCAAAGGTGTTTATTAGTGTACTATGAAATGGAAGAAGAAACTTAGATGTGCTATACTGGGTGCTGAATTTAGTCTTACCAGTCAAAAAAGCAGTTTGGGAGATGGTGTGGATGTCTCTTAAGAATATATTCACGCAATCCTCAGTTGTATTCGATACAACAGATAGAATGTTCAGAATGAGAGTTGAAAGTAAAGATGCCTTTAAACATAGTGTGCCTTCCTGTGCAGTTTTGATCAGCCCATTTCAGGCAAGACGTAGGAGAATTAGGAAAGTGCAGAGTCGTCAATGGAGAAAACTGGACATGTGGAGAGACCTTAAAGCAATTTTTTATGTACAGTATGTGATTCAACTGTCATAGGATGATGCATGTGCCAAAAGTATAGATGTGAAAACAGTCAAATTCATGACAGGACAATCTCCCAAAACTTCCTAAAGAACAGAGCCTAATTCAGCAATTCTTGATGTGTCTGTTGAGCCAAAAAAATAGTCACCCTGTTTTCCCAGTTTTTAGCTTTCCTGAAGTATCTGCTGTTTGCCCCTTTAGGAGATGGCATACAGAACTTGGTAAATTTTTGTCTAATGGGGGTTCTCTGTCTTTTAATGCTAAGCTGCAGTTTTGAGTCAGACTTTGGAAATCTAATGAATTGTGTTTGCTGGCAAGACAGAGCTTTAATGCACATCTGAAAACTGTAGCCATCAGTAACTGAAACACAGTTTACTTGATGTCTGTGGGAATCAATGGAGAATCTTAGAACAGGTTCTATTTGGGCTGACATGTTGAACTGTTCTGCGGGTTAGGAGATAAATTCTCCCTTTTAGTCTCAAGTTGCTTTTCAACTTGAGGAACCTTCTGAGTATCTAAACTAACTTTTTCCTTTTTGGAATATTAAAGTTAGTGTTGCTTTTGCTGATGTCAGTTCTGGGACAAAGGAGGCAGACTGGCCTTGTTTTTTCTGACAGAAAAGGGGACTAATTTCTTTAAACAGATCCTGCTACTTTCTGGCCTGCTTCCAGAAGAGATTAAAATATTGACAAAGCTTAGGATTCTGGTCATTACTGCAAGTAAACTTCTGTGGCTCTTCTTGCTACACAGAAGAGGGTTATTATCTTGTTACAGTCTTCCCATATATTTCGAGGCATTTAGGAAACCCTTTGGTGGCATCTTTTCATAATTTCCTCATAACTTTCTGCATCTCGTTTGCTTTATGAACTGATCTTTTACAACTCACTTTACCTGTTAGGCTCTGGTTCAGAAAGGAGCAAAAAATGAAGTTTTACATCCTCCAACTCTTGATGGCCACCTTTAGACTTGTCAGTTCCTTTCTTTTCTTAGGAAAATATTTTGATCCTTAACAGCATTTTCCTACAGCCCAGTAGTGGGAAGAATATGAAGAATGCAAGGTAAAAATAGAGTCATTTTTTTCAGAGTTGAAAAACCAGAAAGCACTCTTTCATTTGAAAATTACTAGTAAGGAGTATAAATCATGTTTCCAGTCTGCTAAGTGTTAGTACATCAGAGCAGTGTTAGAACACTTTTCATCCAAAAGTAGTTCAGGGCATCATTTGATGCCACTTGTTATGCACTCTTATGAAGTTCAGAGAAAGAAGTGGCCCAGTAAAAATTACTGTGATGTAAATTGCATCTCTGAGATTGTTACTGAACAGTTACAGATAAATAAGTGGCTTGTTATAAGTAACAGTTTAGATTAATGCTGTAGTAAGAATAAACTGGAATTTGCAGACACTTGTTAATTTCCTGGTCTGGCTATAACATCCTGAATTTTTTAAACTGGAAAGCTTATTAATGAACACAATAAAATGCATTATAATATACATATCAGTTAATTCTTTGTATCTTAACCTGTCTTCACACAGGTTTCTCTCTGCTCTGTAATAGACTGAGGGCTGGGAGTAACAGGCTGTCATCATAATGCAGCTTCTGTTATGTTAACACTATAAAGCACACAAAGCTAAACTTACAAAAAAGACATCAGAAGAATTTTAAAAGAGTAGATTGAGAAATAAAATACAAAATTGAATTGAATGGGAGCAGTAAAAGAGTATGACTGATGAAGTGGCGTGTTACTGCCTGAAGTAACCAGCCTTCTATAGGATGAATTTATATCCTCCAATAGGATGATTTTATGTTTTTCTCCCTTTATGCATCTACATATTCTCTACATGCCACCTAGGATTTTTCATCTCACCCATCAGGAACTCTATATTGTGTAACCTTTTCAGACCAGTATCTCCTATTATACTTTAACATCAGTAGCTTTCTTGCATCTTCCAAAGGGTTCCACACTACACCTTTTTCTGTAAGTCTCACTATTATTTTATGCTGAAGAGCTTTTCGTTCATTGTTATCTACCATGAAAAGGACTGCATACACATTCCTTAGCTGCTTATACATTTTTATTCCTTTACTTTTTGTTTTCTGGGACATGAGGAATTTAGTATACCAACCATAAAAAATGCTCAGCTATATGTAGTACATGTGCCTGTGTTTCCATGTGTGTATGTTTCCTAACAGAGAACTTTTATGCATTGGCATTTTTTTATTACAGATCCTGGCCCTAGATGAGAGCATTGGAGAGTAGCTTTGCCTTTTGGTCTGAGTTCCTGTGCTTTCATCTGTATAATTTCATGCCCAGCCCAAATCTAAAAGTCCCAATAATAGGTCCCAATAGAAGAAGGCATCTACTGACATTTACTTTTTGTGTGGTTCTGATTTACAAGAATGTGCATTTAGTGCAAAATGTTCTCACTTTTCTTGTTGTGTCTCAGCATCAGCTACTCCAAAGTAAGAAGGGAAAAGGCTCTTTTGAACAGTGACTGTCTCTGGTTTCTTCTCTCAGTGCTAGATACCATGTGGCCACTGAAATATTATCAATAGTATTTCAAGTTGTTATTTTTTTCTAGGCACTCTTTGGGGAGAAACAAAAGGAAGAGGAAATCAACAAAATGAAAGATGAAATGTCTCAACTTGCAGAAGATACTGCTGCAAGAATTAGAAAAGCAGTAAGTTATGATTTTTAGAAAGAATGGGAAGATCTTTTGGTTTTCCTCAGCATGAAAAGCTATTGCTGGTGTATGGTCATCATGAGCAGTTTTCTTACAAGTGTTTTGATAATATAGGTAGCAAGAGAGCATGCTGACAGTACTGTACTCATTAACTTTGTTATCTAGACATATATTTTTCCAAACTAAATGGCATTTTTAAATCTCTCAAGAACCAAAAGTGTAGATGTCTGTGCAGACACTGATGTAGAGAAGGCTGCACTGTGCAAATGTAAAGAATGGCCTTTAGGTTTCAAAGATTCTGTTCAGTAGCACATCACTGAGTGTTGTATTGGTATCAAGGTATTTAATTTATGGTACATGGCCTCATCTTAGAAGTTGCTGATGGCAGCTTATCATGTATGTTCAGATGATAGGACCTGTTGAAAGTTATACTACTGATTTCTTGGTGTCTCAGTGCTGAAAAATATTCTCCCATTTAGTCAACTAAGACTGTTCTGCCAGGTACAGCTGACAATCAAAAGGCTTGATACAACAGCACACTTGGAAATCAGAATTTAGTAGAGAAAGTACCAAAAAATAGTTGTATTCTTTTTATGATTTTTGTTATTGTTGTTACGAGCAGCTGAAAACATGAAGCTTTTCTGATAAAAGACTAGTCACAAAGTTAATTTACTCTATATTGTGTCCCATCTGCAGCTAAAATGCAGACTAATATACCTGGAGGTTCTAGGTGATTAG
Source organism: Calidris pugnax (assembly GCF_001431845.1). Taxonomy (NCBI): domain Eukaryota; kingdom Metazoa; phylum Chordata; class Aves; order Charadriiformes; family Scolopacidae; genus Calidris; species Calidris pugnax. Next base: position 11,228,297 of record NW_015090920.1, read on the forward strand.
CTGCATGTCAAAGAAACTTGCTTTATTTAAGGACTCCAAAGGAAATAAAGACTTGTTACAGGGATGTCTTGGCAGTGTATTTTGTTGCAAATGGACAAGAGTAAAGCAATTACCTTGTTTGTATGTTTCCAGTGTTGTAATTGATTTTGCCTCCTTTCACTTTCTTCACTGTGACACAATGTGCATAGTTACTGTGTAGGGATGAAAGAGTTCTTTTTCTTTCCAATCCTTCATTTCAAGAGGTTTCAGGAATATGTTGTCGAAATTTTCAGAGCCTTTAAAATGAGGATAAAGGTGGTTTGTCCCTTCTGTTTGGTGGTTGACTGAAAGAATCACAAAAATTGTGTGAATTACTTAAAACTGCAATATTTAATGTCATAAATTATTTGAAAAAGGTGCAAAAGGTAAAGAGCAACTAGGATAAGCAGTCTAGTTGTGACAATGATTTACTAATCAGAATTTAGAAATTTACAAATTTCTTATTTTGAAATTCTCAGTAAAAGTGAATCTATCAAAAGCATAAAGTAACATTTTAAACTGTGAGTTGCCAAGTTTCTCTAGGTATTTAAAAAAATACTACTTGCGTTATGTCATCTAAAAATATCTGTTATACAAATGGCAAATGACTTGCACCTAATGGACAGCAGCTTTCCTGATAGTCTTATTGTTCTTTTTGTGAGGCCTTATGATGTCTTCCTGCTTTTTTTTCAAAACACCCTCAGTTAAAGTAGTATGGATTGCTAATGAACATTCTTCTAACGTTTATGTAGTAAGATTTGTCAGGTATTGCAGTCCCAGATATTTTCTCATTTATATACATGCACCACATACAGACCTTAGATATTTTTATAGAGATCTTCATGAAAAAAAAAAAAAAAAAAAAACCACATACAAACCCTAAATATTTTTATAAAAAATTTTAAAAAAAAAAAAAAAAAAAAAAAAAAACAGGATGGAAAAATAATTAATGGGATTAATTTTGTAGTTTTACTTTGGTTTTGATCACAGGTAGACTCGGCAAAGAAGCAATATAATGTGCAGATTTCTCGACTAACAGAAGAACTCTCAGCTCTTCAGATGGTATGGTGTTGAGTGATGAAAGTATTTTTGATAGCAAAACATTTGAGACTTCTAGTTTTTGTTGATAAATGAAATACTAAATTCAGGTAAAAGTAAGTCAAGTTAAATGTGATTAATTGTCTAGGACTACGCTTTATTAATGCATAGCACTGTACATCCTGCATGTCGCCAGACATTAATGCAACATGCAGTGTCTTTCGTGTTAGTTGACAGAAGTGACTGTGTGCAGTGTCTTAGCATCAGTGCAGAGATTGATATTTAGGTATAAAGGATATTTGCTTTGAAAATTAATTTTTAATGTACAGATTTGCCTTATGTATATACAATCCTATCTTACGTCTACTGAGAATTTGCCTGACTCTGCATGAAATAATGCAGTTCTGCAAATCTACCCATTTCTTTGTGTAAGTTTATTCTTTGAATTATGCATATTCTTACCATAGTTCACAAGCATCTTGACAGGGAGTTTCTGTGCTCTAGAAAATACTTCCCATGTGATGGCATTTCTTAAGTATCCCAGTCTCTTTCAGGGATAAATAAAAGATGGAAAGCTGAGTATTGCATATCTATAGTTGGGTATATAGAAATGAAGTATATGAAACTTAGTAAAATATGCTGTCCATATTTTACCTGTCTGTGCATCACAATCATCATATTCTTGAATGAACCAGGAATTTGTAAAAAAAATTATGTGAACGAGCAGAAGAAGTTGGTGTATTTATGGATTAAATTTATTTTAAAAAGGTTTCATTTTACGTGTCTTAGTCTGTATAGTGAGTGAGACCAATCCTATAGAGAAAATAATGAACAGGTAAATATAATCAAATGTATACATACCAGCAGCAATAATTACATTTACAATTGCTGGGCTTTGGCTTTGGCATGGCTTGAATTTTTGAGTAAGTTTTTTTTTTGGATTTATTTAAAAAGTACTTCTTACAATAGGAATGTGGAGAAAAACAGGGTCAAATTGAACGAGCCATTAGAGAAAAGAGAGCAGTGGAAGAAGAACTTGAGAAGGTAAGGCAATTGTATGCATTTTTACATCACATTTAAGATCTCTTTTCAGAAGGAAAAGATATATTGATTTGTCCCATTTCTTATGGTTTCTTGTTCCCTTAATTTTCTTTTCATAATTTTACATTTTCATGTAATAATTTCAGTGTGGTTTTTTTTTAAATCCAGAAAGTATTTGAAAGCTTTAATACTAAAATGTGAAAGAGGACTCTTTGAAAAGCATAGAAAGTAAAAGGCAAGATGTTTGACATAATCCGAAAGAGTGTTGGTACAGATTCTGGTTACACTTAATATCAATAGACAGATCTTTGAAAACTTTTTTTCCAAGTAGCAGCAACAATGATAGAAATTTGGTTTTGTTTTAAATCACTGGAAAATAGGAGACAATGAGGAGTAGCCTCTTTGTCAGTACTACAGTGCCAATCGCCAGTGCAAAGTAAAGATGATCGTTGTTCTTCAGATTTACAGGGAAGACAGAGGACATGAATCTGACAATAGAAAACTAGAGCAACTGCATCAGAAATATTTACTTGCAGAAACTACAAAAGGTGACCTTCAGCTAAGTCTACAGACAACACAAAATAAACTGAAACAACTGGAAATGAAGTAAGTCATTGTTGCAGAAATTGGAATGGAAAACAGTGCAAATTATTTCTAACTAATTAAATTGTTGCTTATGTGTTAGGTTTGTGTCACCTCTTTTTAACCAGTAGCAATAGTAGCATTAAAATACTATCATTCTGAAGCAAGAGCGATTATGAATCACTACAAAAGAATTAAAAGGGATAACGTGCTATAGAATGAAAGATTCTCTTTACAAGTTGAGAACTGCAAGCATTATTTGACAAAAAAATGAAAGTAGTATATTATTTGGAATCTTACTGCATTTTTAAATACTGTTTGTAGGGAAAGTTACTCTGTGAAGTATTCAGGCAGAATTTGTTACTTTTTAAATCAATCTACAGTGTTCTGCATCCTAGTACATGCAGAACATTGTTAACGAGGCATACTGAATTTCATGCCTGTGTTCAGAGCTAACAAACTTTATTGCAGTTCAAATAATGCAATGGCAAAAAAGTACAATCTGGTACACATTTTTACACCAGGTCGTTATTTTCAACACAAAAAGTGTAGGATTCTCTAGAAGCTTCAGTCATTTCTGTACTCTGATCATCATAAATCCTGTCACTTTGCCAGAGCAATCCTCAGAGGGTAATCTGGAAAATGTTATGAAAGTGAAAATCTTGTGTTTCACATTGTCATTTTCCTGAGATTGCTACATTATTAGATTGGTTTTATGAATTCTGTCATCTTGATAAAATTTTATGCTGACTTGTGCGTGGTTCTGGCTGTCAAGCCTGTTAAACATGCTGAGCTGATACAAACTTTCAGGGACAAACAGGGGAACATCTGTACTGGGTCACACCAAAGATCTGTCCCAATATATATATTATTTTTTACAGTACAGTAGTTGTTTAACTCTTGAGTTCCAACAAGACTTTTCTCCTCTTTCAGCTCGGAGGAAGAGAAATCTCGTTGCCAGGAAGCTATCTCTAAATTGCAAAGCATTCTGGATTCAGAAAGAGAAAAGAGTGCCTTTGTCAGTGAACAAAGGCTGAAACTTCAGCAAGAAAATGAACAATTGCAAAAAGAAGTGGAGAGCTTGAGAAAACTGGCCATAGAAGCTCAACAAAAAGCTAAAATAAAGGTATGGTTTATATGTTATTTTTGTTTTAACATAAGACTGATATTTGCTTAATAAGGTGTAGTTCTAAGAGAAAATCATTGAAAGTTTAAATTAAGGATGAAAGTTTTAATGATGCTTCCTGGTTTCTACGTAAAAATATTATTTTGTAGCATTGTGTGTTCTCAGAATCTATTGGGTAACACAGTATCTGCTAATAAAGTTTTATTTTAATAGGTATTAAATACTGCTTGATAAGAAGATCCCAAATATTCTTTGCTTTTTATAAGAAAATAGATTAAATGATAACAAATTTTCTTTCAAGTATTTCACTTATTCCCTTCCCAGATCTTCATTTATCTACTGACTGTAATGTGTTTGGAATCTCTGTATGACTTTCAGTCCAGAGTGTTCCTCTACTTATATGCCCAATATGTTGTCAGAGCAGTGTGTAACTAAAAAATAATTTGATACTGTGGTTCTCAAACCTTGGTTCTGTATTTTCTGGACAAAGATCATTATTTTTTTTATATATATAAATAGTTGCAAACAAGATAAGCTGAAAGGTGGATGTTCTTTTTTTAATATGTACCATTAAATGCAGGTGATCAGACTGCAGGTGGGATAATGAATTTACAGTAATCTCAGCAGAGTTACGGTGTCTTTGCCTCCTGGAGGGAGTAACAGCTTTGATCCTTGATGTGCTTTGTAAACACGTAGACATGTAAAGCGGTAATTTTCTATCTGCTCTCAACTCCAGGAGTGTAAAGATATTGAAAAGTGATCTAAGAATCTGCAGCATTGAAGAAGACTTTAGTAGGTAGTTTTATAAGTTAGGAATGGGGATCACCTGAAATCACATTTCCACTTTGCATCACAAGATAAAGGAAGAAGTCAAATTAAACCCAAAGTCCTGTTCCAGCTCCAGAACCCTTTGGTCAAATGTAGTTTAAAAACAAAGGATCAGAGTCCTGTAACACATGGGTAGCGGTTATAAAGCATATCCCAGATCTTTGTCTGTCTCATTTTTAATCAGACAGGCTTCCATTATAGTCACAGATAAGATTTATTGCTTGCTTTCACTTTCCTCTGATGTACAAAGGATTTTAAATGCAGTTAAGAAACTCCAAAGACATTTTAGCTAGATGAAAAAGAACAAACGTGTTTCTGTGGAGAAAACACAAGGGAGAAGAATACAGATTATTTACAAAAATAAGCATACACAGCTCATTATCCTTTATTGTCAGTTGTACTATTTGCTTAAATTGGCTTTGGGAACATGTATCTATTTGAGCACATAATTACAAGTGTAATTATTGCATGTTACATGCTTTCAACAAATGTTTATAAATTCAACTCAAGTGTTATTAAAAAAAAAAGTAAAAAACTGAGAGAGTTGATTGTACCCGATTTTTATTTTTTCTAGATAAGCACAATGGAGCACGAGCATGCTGTGAAAGAGCACGGGTATGAAGCTCGGCTTAAGGAAATGGAAGACACCAGCCAAAAGTCTACGGCCGAGCTTAGACGCCTGTTAGTAGCTCAGCAAAAAGCAACAAATCGGTGGAAAGAAGAAACAAAAAATCTCACTGAAACTACAGAAGCCAGGATCAGTAAGCTAAAGTAAGTGCCATTTTGTTCCTGTTATAGTTTTAGTTACTGTTTGGTGTGTGGCACTAGGCCTGTGGTTAAACCATGAAAAGCACCATCCAGATTCGATGGTGTGCTTCCAGCAAAACAAAGAAGAATGCTATACAGAGAACTTATAATACTTTTTATGAAGTTAGCAGCTAAGCACTGAAGTAAAAATTTCGTATTGTTGATGCGTGTGAATTTCATAATGACAAAAAGTAAATGGAATATATTATTTTTAATTTTCTCTTTCAAGATATAGCACACTGAATTTGGAGAATTTTAGCTTTGGATTATGAAAATCTGTGTATTTATAGCTATTGAGAACAGTAGCCATAAAATTAGTTGTGGAATGTGTCTCCAGACTTGTAAAATAAGCTGGAAAAAACCTATTGGGATGCACATCTAATGTTCTCTTCTGAGCAGTTGCTGTCATAAAAGAGGATACAAATGAGTTTTGTGATTACCCTAGGTAAAAATAAGACAGAAACTTTACTTTTCTCGTAATTCATGCAGGTTGCCAGGTAACTAGCTGATACTTGTGTTCCCAGCACAGAGTATAAGAGTATTTTCAGTTTTGAAAGGGCATCACATGCAACAGACACAGATAGAGAGTACATATTATTCCTAGATGGTGGGGAGTACAAGGACCTCTGGTGCCTGTGAGCCTGTATACACAGACGTCAGCTGGTTTGGAGAACACAGTGGTGTTACTGGAAATGAATGAGTAGCGAAGGAAGCGTCCCAATGAGAAGTTAGCCATTTGCAAGTTATGTCTGAGATCAATTCTACAAATTTACCTTTGTTCTAAATGCATACTGCAATACATAGTGTTTGCTGCTACTTGGATGTTAATATCCATTAAAAAATATTAAGAATCCACACTGATCAGTTTGTGAAAGAAGCAGATCTGGCATCTACGATCATCTTGGTTTTCCTTTTCAGTGTGTGGAATGAATTGATCACAGTGCATTTGTAGTGCCTTTCCTTTTCTGGTATTGCAGCCTTCCACCTCAGCTCCCTCCATGCCCTGTGTTTAGCTGGCAAGTAACAATCAGACTGTGGCTAGTTGCAAGCTGACACACGCTCGCTCAGTCACTCACTCTTTGTCAGCCAGTTAACTGGTGCTCGGAGGCCGAGTTTTAAATGGGCTTTCTCTCAACAGAGGCAAAGACATAAGTTTATCTCATGCTTTATTTGATTTCTAAGCTCAGGAAACCTCTGTCAGATCAAATAGACTATGAATTAGAGATTAAGTTAACCTGATATTTTTATAGAACTTTTTAGAAGTTTATGCCCCAAAGATCTCTTTGTCTGCAATAGTGGTTGAAAATTTCAGGAGATTGACAGACTGGTACACAATAACTTCTAGACTAGGAAGCCTAATTTCATAAGTCTCATTTCTTTAAAATTAAAATGGTTAGAAAAGAATATAACTTTGCATATATCATTATCTTTTAGGAAGTTCATGCAGTGGTTTTTAGAAGAAAAACTCAAGATATGCAGCTCTGTTAATTTGAGACATTTGAATTGACCCTTTAATTTTAGTCACAGGATGCACTACTAATTAAGAAGTTGCTTACTATCATGTTAACAAGGGTTTTGCCCTATTACAATTGGAAACCTGTGAATTCTTTGGGGTAATCTTCAGATTTTTCATGAGTTATTATTATAATGGCTTTACATATTCTCAGCTTGAACCATAATGTTTCCAGTATCCTGTGCAATTTTTGGAGTCACAGTTTTTTAAGCATAGCTTGACAGCTTAGTTGTCAGCATGCCAGTGGTGTGAGTGGAATTAGATCCCAAGTTTCTAAACGCAAGCAAGGAAAATAAGTTCCTAAAAATGTTGCCTGCAGCAAATCTATCCTGCCACTACTCTAACTTGGTTGTCCATCTTTTTTAGAGAAGTACGTGAATTTGCCCTCCACTGAACTTTGCATATAGCAGTCTCCTATGTCATAGTGCTTCCCTTTGAAACTAGTTTCACTCCTCTTTAAAATGACACAGTAGCTATCATGACTAGTGATACCTATTGTCTGCCCAAAGAGAGGAATGCTAGGAGTTCCATCCTACTTGAAATACAAGAATGATTGATAAAACATTTATTGATGACCTTTCTATTTTACTAGCAGCTTTACTGATCTGCTTTTCAGTTTTCAAAGTGCTCCCTTTTTGAGTGTTCAGAACATGTCATAGTCATAGTGGATTGTTTTCTATAACTAGTTCAGTTTAAATTTTTTGGATAGTTCAAGATTATACTAAATTCAATAGGAGATAATGTTTTTGCCCATTTTTTTTTTTGTTTTGTTTTGTTTTTAGAAAAACAAATCCTACGTAATCACTCTGGGCAGTTTTATTTCTCCTAAGTAAACTATTTTGGATTTTTACCTTATCTGTCCAGATATAGGCTGGCTTTATTTTGCCTTAAAATATAGTGTGTTTGCAAAGATTACTAAGCAGTTTGCCTTTAAAAAAGCAAAAAGTCTGTTTCAGAAGTCATCACAGTGTTGAGCACATATGAGAGACTCTGGGAGCTGTGCTTATTCACTGACAGTTTTAGTGATATAGCTTCACTGTAGGTAATTAGCTGGGTCTTACTAATGCTTTTTTGACACCTTTTGTAAATGCAGTAACTAGAGAAAAATATTTTGTAGTGTTTCATTCTAAGGTGAATTTTAAGCTGTTATGCTTGTAGTTTATTTGCTGTAAACGGAACTATAAAATCTGTCACAGTTGAGCATCTACATTCATAACTAGATCCTGAATGTACATCAGCAACTTCCGATTAAAAGGGAGAAATTGCAGACTTCCAAAATTTTTAAAGTTGTCATTGAAACATCTGCTTTCCTTCTTAAAGCTTTAATGTTAAGTATTAAAATGTTGTTATAGTGGACCCAAAAGCTTTAGACCTTATTTATCTGCAGCAAAATGCTGACATAGAAAATATAACAGACATGAGAGGAAGTCTGCTTTGTGAATCTGCATGAAAAATAGGTAGTAAATTTTGAAAATGTCCCAATTTATGTGAGAGACTGCCTATGTGGCATCATCTGGAAAACTCCTGCAATAATTTAACATCCTGTATCAGAGAATAAAAATAGAGGAGAACAGAAAAAAAACCCCTTCATCTCATGAAAAATTCTAAGTCTACACTAAGTCCACATGATTTTCTGGAACTTCAACAGATATTTTGGTGCAAGTCTAAAAGCAAAGTCAGTTACTTTTTAAAATTATTTCATAGGTGATGCTTTTACATCCTGTATAAGCTGGAAGCAGAAGTTTTTATCAGACACTTGCTCTACCTGACAAGGAAACTGGCAATAGAAACAAGCTTCTCCTCTGCTAGAAAGTTGTAATTTAAACTCATGTGAGGAATTTCATAATTATATCTGTACAGGATACTCTGATATATGGTGACGAATGGCTATAAGAAAATCTATAAATATTATATAGAAAATTGAAAGCAAGCTTATTTTTCACGTTATATGCATTACCAGATACCTAGCTATATAGTGCAGAAAGCAGTTGGTGTGAAAATTAGCTGCACAGCTATACAGTAGTAGTTAATTCAATGCAAAGTTCTTGCTTATATTATAAATGAGTAATTATCGTATTTATGTTAGTCTTTTCACAATAACGTTTTGAGTACAAGTACAGGGGAGGTTTAGATTAGATATTAGGAAGAATTACTGTACTGAGAGGGTGGTCAGGCACTGGAACAGCCTGCCCAGGGAGGTGGTGGAGTCACCATCCCTGGAGGTATTTAAGAAATGTGTAGATGTGATTCTTCAGGACATTCTCTAGTGCCTGAGATTATTAGGTGATGGGGTGTTGGTTTTTTTGTTTTGGTGTTATGTGTTTTTTTGTGTTGGTTTTTTTTTTGGTTGGACTCAATGATCTCAAAGGTCCCTTCCAACCATGAAGATTCTGTGATTTAGTGTATTTTGAGGACAGTCTGAGACATTTCTTGGCATTTCATGAAGTTACTGTTTGATGTATTGGATTCATGCAAATATGTGAGCAAATATAGGGATTGTGTTGGTGACATGTAGCAGAATTTCAGTTTTTAATAAAAATTACTACTCTTACAGTATAGTAATGTGCTTTATGAGTGACTGTTTTTCAGGAAATTATAAACTTCCTAACACAGTCATATCCATGTATACTGGGGAGATATTTTACATAAAAGCATTTTATATTGCATTTCACCAGAAGTTTGCTGTTGGTGCAGCTCTCATAAGCGTTGAGTCAGTGTCCCTTTTGTTAGTGTAGGTGTTTCCCATTCCTTTGCCTTAAATTCATGATCTGTTGCTGGTTTTCAGTTCCCTCCTCATTACTTTCATTTTCCATGTGAAAGTGTCTGAAACATTTTGGCTTTTTTACTAACTTCCCAGCAGCAGCTGCTAAATTTTCCATATTCTGTGCTGCTTATTTGTCATCTTTTAAGCCTGCAGTGTTTTGTTTGTGAGGTGTAATACATAGGCATAAACGAAGCATTAAATAAATACTTCTAAGAAATGAAGCAACATCAGCAAACCTTGGGTGATTTTTAATTTAAAAAAGTAAGAAGGAAAAGTACGTTTTTGCAACCTGTAAGATTAGAGCAGAGTGATTTATTTTTTTAAAAAATAAGAATCTAGTAGATCAGGTAAGAATGTTGATAAATTTATACTTTCAGGCTCCACTGAAAATCATTATTAAGTCATTGAATTTAAACATGTAATCGTTGCCTATAAAACTGAACTCGGAATTAAAAAGCAGTGCTGAAAAAGTGCAACGCATTGAATACTTGTAGACTAAATTCCACCATTTTCTTAATAAAAATACATTAGAGTCTTCATTTAAGAGAAGAGTTTTCTTCCCTTTAAGCATCTTAAGATGGTGTGTACTTTTAGAAGGATTTACCGGTAAGAGACCTCACCTTCACCTTTCAAGAGGGCAAGGAACCAGTTTTGCTTCAGTACATTTGTGCCAAAAGTCAGTCTGGAAGGTAACTAAGAAGGTCAGTGCTTCTTGCAGCATAGGTCATGGTTCCAAATAAAACCATTGCTCTTGGCAGCATGACTAACAGCTCATGACTGGTGTTTATTCTCTTTATTCCTGCAAAACGGCTGGTCTGGCAGCCTATGAAACGAAGCTGTTCTGACTTTTGATTGCATCCATTTTAGATGTACTCTGAGTTCTAATGACATTTACTGAAGTGAACTTAGACAGCAAATATTTACAATTATAAAATAGCTATGCAAACGAATGATTACTGTTAAAGGTGGTAAAAAGGTGGCACAGCACTCACATTTATTTAAGTATGAGTTGTCCTGAGGCTTTTCTATTGGATGTAGATTGTTTCATTATTTAAGAATGTGTATTTAGGTAAAAAATGAAATTAATCTATATATTTGTTTAGAAACGCATACAAAAACTATCACCCTCAGATTAAGTTTGGGGGAATTTTATATTTTAAGTTAAGGTTTAGTGCTTCTTAAAGACCTGCACTGGCCTTGGCTGGGATGGAATTAATTTTCTTTATAGCAGCCTGTATGGTGCTGTGGGTTTGATTTATGATCCAAATAGCGTTGATAACATAGCAGTGTTTTAGCTGGTGCTGAACAGCACTAATACAGTCAAGGCTTTTCTGTTTCTCCCTCTGCTGCCCCAGCCAGCAGCCTGGTGGTGGGCAACAACTTGGGAGGGGACACAGTCAGGACAGCAGACCCCAGCCGACTGAAGGCATCTCCCATACCATTTAATGGCATGGTCACCAATAAAACTGGGTGGAAGTTCTTCCAAAGTAGCTGTTGTTTGGATACGGGATGGGCATTGATCTGGTGATGAGTGATTGCTTTTCCATCTTTCTTTTTTTTTTCCTTCAGTCATTTAAATGCCCTTTTCTTGGCCCAGGAGGTTTTTTTTTCCACCCCTGTACCCTTCCAGTTCTTTCTCCCTTTCGTCTGGGGGGGAGTGAGTGAGCAACTGGGTGGGAGCTTACCTGCCAGCGGGGTCGATCCACCTCAAGACCAAAGGACAGACGTGGCTCTTGAGATAGAAACGCGTATTAACACTTCATTTTAGTTGACTTGGTTTGGTTACTTGTTGTACAAGCCTGTCTTTCAACAGGCTTGCATTTTGGCAGCTGGGTCTCTGCTGGGGTCTGCGTTGAACCACCAATTCAGTTCTGATCTGCAATAATCAGTAGAATGAAGTGAACTTCTGAGAGGCAAGAAGTCATCTTGCATATTCTTTATAGGGGTTTAAGTGGAAAATAGTAAGGAGAGAAGTATAGAAATTCTATGAAACTTGCAAACTTATTTCTAAAGGTAATTTTTTTCATAACACAAAAGGAGCTTTTAAGTTTTGCTGTGGCCATATTTTGGATGAAGAGGCTGGCTAGAACTGTTCTTATTTCCTTACAGCATTGTAGCTGTTCAGACTTAAGCTGAGAAGAATAAATGAGAGCAGAGAAAGAAAGTGAAATCAGCAACACCAAAGAACACATGTCAGTAACAACAGAATACAGCATAGATTAAGAAGGGGTGAGAGAGAAAGTACTGACAACAGAATTTAAGCAAACCCAGGTTAATCAGATTTAAGCATTTATTAAAAGGAAATAAAGTGAAAGACTGTATGCAAGTTTAAAAAATAATGGCAGATTATTCATTCATTCTGAAAAGTCCACCTTGACTGGTCTGTACTTACGTTAACGGAGTTAAACAAATAAATACAAAAAAGGTCATAATAGAAGTAGTAATAGATGGTTAATCCCTTCTAATTGGCATATCAGTATTTGTCATAGAATTTTATGTTCTAATCCTGAGAATGAGGAACAGAATTGGGGTAGATTGAGACCGAATCTGGCAGATAACCAGTGATTATGCGTAAACCCTCACCAGCCTCCACACCAGTGGCCAAGAGCAAGAGCACGTTTTTGTTGAACATCATTCTGTTTGGATCAGAACAAGAGTCACGCTGGTAAGTGACATGTCATATTCAGTCAAATGACTGAATTACCCACAGAATGCCCTTCAGTGCCGGAGATGTTGAGAACTGCAGACTGGAGAAAGGTAGATCTTATAACTTGAAAACTTTACAGGAAAGTGACAGTTTTCTCAACTTTGCTATGAATATTACTTTGACCTGTTAGACGTAGGGGTGATTGCTCCATTCAGGTCAGTACGGTAGGGGAAGTGATAGGTATGCACAAGCCTATTTTCTTTTTAGAAACAGAAACTGACTCTACAAAACAAACAGTACATGAGACAATTTATAACCATTAGCTTAAATGATAAAGAGGGGAAGTACTTTAGAAGATATTTCCATGTAACAGTGCATTTGAGGTACTTTAAAGATCTTAACTCTTTAACTAATTAAAAAAATTAATAAAATGTAGTACTAATACATAGTATAAATAAATTGGTAAATTAATAAACTTAACCATCTGCTACTATTCGTTAGTAGTGAGATATAACTTCTAGAGGGGAAAAAATCAGAAATATTTGTTGTAACATAAACCCATTTTATTTGAACAGCTATATTGAATGGCTTAATTTTTTTAATAGTCACTTGAATTATAATTGCCAGTACATACGAAAAGGGAATTCTTGCCATATTGTTTTTAAATTTAACTACTTTGCTTAGCTTAAGTCAACTGATTGCAGCTATTTTGGATGTCTTTGTTCCAATTTCTGCTTCTGAAACATTTCTGTGTCATAGTTAAGAGTCCCTGACTCATCAGGAGCCATGTGTGGGTTTTGGAATTCTCAGTTTTGTCCTTTCTATAATTGAAAAGAATCTGCCTCTGAAGAATGACCTTTTTAGGTCCCTGTGTATGAAGTGCTGGCCAGGGCTTGTCTCCTTCTCCCTACATCCTGTATAGTACATTGAGTCAATTGCACAGCATCTTGAGATGAAGAAGTTTCCTCCATTCCTAAAACATTATTCTTGGCTGCACTTCTGTAATGTTTGGCAGCCATAGCTGCTTATTTTAAGATGTTCATTAAAGAAAAAAATTAACAGGATGAGAGACAGCTGCAGGTACTGGCAGTATACAAAATTCATAATTACTAAGAGTAACTGAAGCATATTATAGTATAATTCAACTGAAAAAACAGCTGGCACATGCTATATTTGTCATAGGAGAGCTTTGCAGAACGTACTTGCTACAGCTGGCGGATTTATCACCCGTCTGCCAAAATGCTAAAAGCTCACCTTTTGTTTCCTACTCGCTTAACAAAGACAATATGGAGTAGGGTCTGATTTGATTATTCAGCAGTAGGGGTTACTGCTCAATTTTAATATTAAAATCTCATAATGTGTGTTTGGGGAAGGGTTAACAATCAGAATGAAGCAACTGTCTAGCTCAATAGCCATCACGTTTCCTTATGCTTACAAGGTTAAACTGTTCTTAAATACATGTTCAGTGTGATCCAATTATAAAAATAATTTCTTGATAAACAGCTGTATATGAGCATTTAAACTCTTTGTGGCCTATGCTGCTAAGAATGATAATTCCACACCTCAGTACAAGTACAGAAAACAGATTGTTTTCAGTAACTAAGAATTTTTAATTTATAAAATGAATCATTTGGCTAGTCTTCTGAGATGATGTAACAATAAAGATGGCTTGTCAGAGTTTAAGAATTTCCTTATTTTCCGTAGTTAATCTTAACATAAGCAGTCTACGCATTGTAAGGAGTAGTGTTTGAATGGTTGTCTAGGGAGTTCATTTTGAAAAGGTATGTATGAAAAGATACGACAGGAATTGTGTAAAATTTCTGTTTTGCTAATAAAGCAGTTTATAAAAACTGAGCTTTCAAAAAACAGCTGTTCATTAGGGCTCCTATATTGAAAATGCTTCATCTTGATGCTTGATGTTTTTTACAGAGGACAAATTGCAGTAACTGTGTTAATTATTAACATACTGTCTTGATCCTGCGGATTTAATCCATCTTTAATTCTTTTTTGATATAAAATTGTTCACACAAGGTAACAAAGGTATAATCTATATATAATTTTTACTGTTTAAGGTTGTTTAAATATCTGCCTATGTACTCTCATTTTTATAGCAGCTAGTGAAAAGATGAACTGTTTTTATGAGGTCTACCTGGGACTGGTTAAAGGGGTTGGTTGAGAACAAGGGAGTGGAAACTACCAGCCTTATGTTAACAGATTTAGTGCTATTTTGTATTTAAAGTGCCACATAGCAGTTTTCAGTAAAACTTTATGAAATGCTAAGCTTAAAAGTTTTTAAGAGTAAATTTTTGTTGAGAAGTAAATGCCATCATTAAAATAGCAGAGGCTTTTTAAGGTGAAGATCTGAGGTTAAGGCATCTCCTGCCTTACCTCCGTGGCCCCCTGAAGGAATAAAGGCTTTAGCTTCCATTACAGTGCAGGTCATTTCAGTAATAGGCAGAGCACCTAAAGGTTAAGTATCAGATTTCTACGCCTTGTCAGTGTGCTACATATTCATGAAGGTGATTGCATTTCAGAATATTTTCAACCTGAGAAAGGGAGGTAAAGTGAGAATAGATTTGAAAATTCTTCTTCACAAATAGTGTTTGAATCTCAATGTAGAAGGTGAAACTTGTGGTTAGAATCTTGATCACACCATTTTTGCCATGGCTATTGCCAGTGGAGTAGAGACTGGTCAAAGGTTAGAGCAGGCAGTTCAGTGCTGCACCTTCCTCTGGCTAAAATTACCAAAGTTCAAAGATTTTTACATCTTTGGTCATCCCTCTTGAGTGGCTTGTGATGACAGAAGGTAAGAACTGTTTCCTTTGAGCACAAACTCAGTGATGTCTTCAGTCCTATACAAATTCAGGGTCACTAAAACTCATTCAGTATAAAAGTAAAAATACAACTTTGAAGAAGGTGGCATTTTCCTTTTCCTCCTGAGGTGTTAACATTGTTGTCTGTCTCAAAAGTATGGAATGATTTGGTTTTCAAAGTACCTTCAAAAATGTCCACATTGCAGTCTGCTTATGGGACACTAATTAGAATATTAATCTAAAAATGGAATGCACTGTGCAAATGCTGCTTATATTTGTAGCCTGTTTGATAAAAACCCTGTAAAATGTATAATGCTCTTGACAAAATCCTGTTGTTTTGAGCAAATACATCTCATTCATCTACCATTATAGTTTTTAATATGCATTCGGAAGAAGTGCTAGCTGTGTAATGCTTTTGAAATCAATGTTTTAAGAGCAACACTGTAATTGAAAATACCCTATAAGCACTGATGCACTGCTGAGTGTTAATCAACATCTTTTCTTCCAATTAATAGAAGTGACCTGACTCAACAAAAACTTCGTAGCCAGGAGCTCATTTCTCAGCTGGAAATGGCAAATGAAAAGGTAACTGAGGTAAGATAATGACCGATACAACAACTACTTTCAGTTATAACCTGATGTGCACACACACACGAGATCTTAACCGAAACCTACTGAGATGAGTTAATGTTGCTGGTTTAGAAAAAAAACCAGCTTTTTGTTAGGCGTAGTCATAACTGGAAAATCCCGCTCTTTATGCTGACTGACATGTTCAAATGGCAGGAAGATAAATTAATTATACTCTCAAATTACAGAAAAAGCTAAAGGAGAGATCATGTTCCAAGGTTACTAATCTAGCAATTTTAGACAACTCCACAAGTGTTTCTGAAGTCACTTATGCCTGTGCATGCCTGCATGCTCAAAAATGAGTAGGCATTGTGTTATCAATAATGTAGCATATGCAGGAATATCAAATTCTAAGCATCCTATGTGTATAGTAGAATTTACACTGTATGTGCATATATGTATATAGATAAAAGCATTATTCATTAAAGATTAAGGACCAGGTTGTTTAGGAATGTACATTGTTCAATAATTAATGGCCACTTTAGAAAACAGCTATCCTGTCAGCCTCATAAATCTGGGATAATGCCCAATTCTGTCTAGGTAAGTCCTTCTGTGTTGTATTTTGTAGTGCTGTATTATTTAGAGGAGAAGAATGGGGCTGATGAGAGAATAGATTTCTGTAAGTAAAAGATGGTTAAGAAAGACTTTATACATACCCTTTGATGAAGGAAACAGAAGAGATCTGTAGCAAGATTATCATCTCATTTGTATTAGCTGGTGTATTCTTCTTCCCTTTGAGTATAGCTGAAACACTTATATTGTAAGATTTGTAAATTAAGTTACCTGGATTAAAATGTCAGCTTTTATGCATCTTAATTGAAGATAGTGAAATGAAAAAAACTTCCTCTACACATTACTCTGACTAGAAAAGTCATATGATGTCATATTGGAGCTGGAAATTCTGTATAATGTGTCAGCAGTATGTCTGCAGTCTTACTGCAAGCGGTAAACAGTTGCGCTTCTTCAGTTCCTTGTGTTTTAAGCTTTTTCACAACAATATGTATGGACCCAGTAAAAAGAACTTTGCGTTTGTAATGAGGTATTTCGTTTACACAGGATGAAAAATTAATGATGGAATATCGAGAGTACATCAATAGGCTCCAAAGGCGACTGAGCCAGGCAGAACAGAGGGCAGCTACAGCATCTCAAAAGGTATGAACGTAACAAAACCCATGTTATCTAAGTGCATTAAAAAATCCCATTTCACTTTGTATCATTCTAGAGGCAGAGGTGATCCTAATATCTTATCTAAATCTCCCCTCTTTCAGTTTAAAACCGTTCCCCCTCGTCCTATCACTAAGTTCTCTGACAAGAGTCCCTCCCTATCTCTCCTGTAGGCCCCCTGTATGTACTGGAAGGGGCTATAAGGTCTCCCTGGAGCCTTCTCCTCCAGGCTGAACAACTCTGATCATCTTTCTGGCCTCCTCTGGACTTGCTCCAACAGGTCCACATCCTTCTTATGTTGGGGGCTCCAGAGCTGGACACAGTACTCCAGGTGGAGTCTCACAGAAGCAGAGCAGGGGGGCAAGAATCACCTCCCTCAACCTGCTGTGTGAAAAATACTGGAAATTGTGCAGACAGAGTAAGAAATACTTGGTTTTTTCCAGGCCATGGGAAGAGGGGAAGGTAGGGATGGTGTACGTATCTCACTACCATAGTGAACATGCCTAGAGTTTTGGTGACTCTGAAAACTCCAGACAAGGTGTGTCTGTTAGAGCCATTTCTATGGCTAAGACCTCCTTGTGCACCACTGTGCTCAGTGAGCTGGATTGTTACTGCCTTCTTTTTCCAATTCTCTTACAACTCGGTTCCAACTTTGAGTAGTAGTACTCAATGTTTCTAGATATTAGGGATAGTGGAAGGAAAGGTTTTCTTCTCTGCAGAGAGAGAAACTTCGGACTTCAGTTGTCTAAGCCCCATGCTACCTATTTTTCTCTATTTTCTCTGCTGGACAGTAGATGGTTTTTTTTCCATCCAGCATTCTTTTTTACATACTATTCAAGCTATACATCATGGAGCAAATCCCATGACACTGGGTTCACTTATTTGCCAAGCAAATTTGTTACTCAAGTTGGTCTCCTATTAAGTAAAGGTGGTCTTTCTGCCTCCTAATTTTTTACGGTGATTTAGGAAACCCATTTGCAAATTACAGCTTTTTAGTGTGGGTGAGCCCATGTGAGTTGCAGAGAGGAAATGTTTTGTTGATCTAAATTGTCCAATTAGGACAAAGGGCATTATTTTTCCCCCAACAGCAGTGAATAAACGGGTGTAGTTGCCAAGCTATTATAACATAAGCTGTGTTTCCTGGCTGTAAATGCTCTCTGTCATGACAAGGCCTGCCCAGCTGGTGAAGATTTGCTCTGAAAGAATGATATATTTATTTTTTTTACCTCCTGTTTGTTATATGGATCTGTTCAGCTTTAATATTTATGAGGTGCCATCTTACCTTAAAAAACATGGTCACATCACCTTTCAAAGGAGTAAATTCCTGGCCTCAATGCCCATATGAGAAAACTTGCTGTTCCTGAAAACATTGATAATTAACTCTTCCTCATCAATCTCCCTCTGAAACATAAAAGAGATTTGATAAGATGTTTAGCTGCTAAATTGTTCTCCAGATCTTACTGCCAGCCTTCAGAACTGCCTTGCCCTCTTCAGGCTTGGCAGAGGTTAGTGCTGCCAGCTGTCAGGCATGGCTTCTTGTAGTGACTTAACAACTTCTGTGCCAAGGCTCTTTCTCTCCACCCCTCCCAAAAAGACATACTAGTGCTGTTCCTGCTAAAGCCTGGAACAAAGCCAGCTCCAGGAGTACTGCTACAAGAATGTCCACTCTTCTGAATCTGAAGAAACAAAGTGTTTATTCTCTTCTAGCTCTCTCAGGACTGAATGTTCAGGTGTGGACTTCCTCTGATTCAGACTGGTAACTCCGCATCTGTAGGTTAAGGGCTACGTTCTGACTTGACTTAATTGTGTATTCTCATTACATTATCTAGCTTATTTGTGAAATTAAATCCAGTACAGGCTAGTGCTAGACTATTAGGGAGTCTAGAAATTGCAATTTTATTACGGTTAGTTCAGTGTCTGTCTATCTTAGCTTATTATTAAAGAATAGTAATTCAGTAAGAAACATAAAAAATACAGGATAATGTTTGCACCGGTTTAAAATGTGTGTGTTCTTTGTAGGTATCTTTAAAGCGTAATAGTGCTACCTAATCTTTCATCAGCTTGAATTCTTTGTGATCTGAGGAAAGACAAAAGCAATAGTCATCTGTAGAGTAATTCTGTAGATTGTTTACCCCAAATTCCCACTTACCTATGCTTAGTCCCTGTCCTTCATGACACCTTTCATACTGAAGTTCTGCCAATACTTCAATCTTATGAAAAATTATTTAAGGCACTATCTCTTTGTTTTTAATGACAGCTCAGCCTGATAACAACACAGAAGAAAAAAGCTGCTTCCCTGAAGGATCTGGAAAATATTTAAACACATATATTGTTCATTCACACCACGTTGGAGTTAAGATTCCTGGAGAAACTTCATATTGGAGCATTAAAGTCAAATGCACAGCAAGGCTTGTAAAACTTAGATAAATATTTTCTGTTGTATTCAGGTAAGAAAAGGGGGTGGATGAAGATACTGTATCTGTGTGCATAGTAAAGATCGGAGGAAGACTGCAAAATGTTGTAATTAAAGTCTTTTAATATAGCAGATGAAACAATCTGATACAGTGCTGTATTGGTCTTTTTTGGTCTAGAAAACACCAGCTCCAACTCTGACATGACTGTGTACAGGGACTAGATAACATTATACTGGAATTCATGAACAGCTTTGCTCACAAACGGTCCATACCTTTACTTTTTCCTTGTAATGCAGTAACTTGGGAACAGTTTGAAGATCTTTTATGGATTGTATTAAGACACTAATTACATCATGAGTGTCAAATGGTTTTATGGCAGGCGTTACAGCTGCCAAATGCCCTCATTGCCTTCCAGTTTTAAATATTCAATTCAGTTTTTTCTGAAGCCTCTGGGAAACAGATAATAAAATGCTGCTATGGCTATTCATACACCTCGGTTCTAAGGACCATAATCTTTTCTTCAGTTGTGCTTTTCCTTTCTAATTACTATTTTACAGTTGTTCCTTGTTTTTCTGGTGATCTGCTCTCTTGGTTTGTTATGTGTCTGGGTGCTTCAGTTCTCCATTACTTCAACTTGCACAAAGCTGGTGGCCAAGTCATCCAGTTTTTATGTGTTTTGAAATAGTGTGTTCGAATTCTTCAGCTGCCAGTATGTGGGAATTCTCTTGCAGACACGATTTGCTTTGATAGTTGAGAAACTTCACATATTATCATTCTAAAATTAGAGCTCATTAGAGCTCTTGTTTTCTGTTTCAGCATGTATTGCAAACGTGTGATAGGTGTTAACTGATTTTGAAGTGCTCCTATCTTGGACTTAAGTGACGTAATTTCTTGTCCTTCCTCTTCAATGTGAAGAGTATAATTCTGGATTGTAACTTCTAATTCAGTTGATGGACAATGCTTACTTACCTAGTGCTCAATGAAAGCTGTTGGTTTGGACTAGCAAATCCATACATCTGTCACAGCAGATGACCACCATATTTGCATTTTAGAGGACAGACCTGGTTGATCACCACATGGAAGGGAGTTTGTGCCATCTCTTGAAAACCTGGTTGTTCAAGTAGAGCCTGCAAGGTCGATGAAACCTCAAGAACAGTTTCTACTTACCCTTTCCTACAGTTGTACAGGCTTCTTTCCTAGTGCTTTCTCAGTTTGTTACCTGCCTGTATCCATTGCAATCTCTAATTCTGCTAAAAGACTTCAAGGATTTTTTCAAAGTAACGTGGCTGCATTGTCCAGAAGCTCCAAACGTCTGTTGTGGTGAGATTTTCATCAATCAACCACGTATGTGATACAGAGGGAGGTAAGTACCAGGCACCTTATTTTCATTTGCATAATGCACATCTGAGATGGTGAGAGACCACCTGGAAGATTTTGTGTGAGCTATTAATCCCATTCACTCCTTAAAGAGAGGCTCTAGCTGTGAAGTGAAACCTGGCTGAAAACGGCAAGTAATTGTAAGTTTCTTGAGCAACAGTATTTGTGCATTTGTTCCTCCAGGCACAGGAGGGCATCTGCTTGATTGTCTTTCCATTATGGATAGATTCATTTCAACTTGTGATGTAGCTCTTGTGTAATGGTTATTTGCCAGAACGTAAATTGCAATGATGACACAAGCACCTCATAGTAAAGTTAAATGGCAGCAGAGAAATTATGGCAAATGACATAGAAAGAAAAAGATTTGCTTTCATCTGTTTGCCCGATCCTCTGAGCCACTATGAACTGGGCAAATCCATCTCTCTGAAGGACAAAAGGAACGTGGTCAAGTTAAGCCAATCATCCTACCGCCTCCTTTCATTTCTGTTTGGCTTCCAGAGGAGGCTGCTGGCTTGTTGCTCACAAACTGGACTTTCAGAGGAAAGGCACTTGCTGAGGCAATTAAAACTGAGGCTTGCTGGTTAGATAAGTACGTTTTGCGCTTTCCCCCATGATACTGGATTGTTCCCTGGAATTAAGCAGGCGGCTTTTCATCTATCTTTGTCATTTTACATTTGTTTCTATTTGTGTATTTCTTGTCACTCTTCCATTGAGAAGTTTTTGTTTCCCTTACCTTCTGTTCCCACCCCAACCCCAGTTTTTGAGTGTTTTATAAGATCTAGTGCAATATTAATGCTTCCCATTGAGTAAAACTTTGTTCTTGACTACGTTTATTTAGGAAAAGTTTCTAGGTGATAGTTTGTCTCGCCCATTACATGAAAGTAACTTAATATGAAGGTAGCATGCATTTCATTTTGGGTCTTCCCAAGAGCTCTGTACCTTCTGGCAAAGTCCAGATCTTGAAAGCTCTATCACTGCTAACTGCCCTCAGCTCTGACCCAGTCTTACTTGGGTACCCCCAGCAGTGCGGTGCCTTTCAGAAAGGCTGCTGCCAGCAAGAGCTATAAAGCACCTGCAAGAACCTCTTCCAGGCTTTTATTCAAGCCTTGAAGAGCCTGTACCAGTAGCTCTTCTAAGGGCCAGCCTTTAATCTTCAGTCTTTGAAATAGTTTTTTAAGGGGTGCCACTCACAGTTGCCCACAATATAAATGCATGTGATACAAGTAAAATTACTTACTGGTTTCCAAGACTTGTTGCTAGATGTATGCCTTCACAACCTTCTCCTTTTCCTGCTCTGCCCCAAGTCCATTCCATGTTTCCACATCTGGAGTTTAGAGGAAGCGAGAAGAAAGGAGCTACTGTGCCCTTCAGGCCTCCTCCCCTACGGCAGCGCATGTTGTGTGTCAGCATTGCTTCCTAGCAGTTCATAGTGTGCGGGTACATCCAGTGCACTTATCTTGAAGATCTACAGGTAAGAAGCCTCATGGTGCTCCTCCAGTGGAACATGCGTAAAGATTATGGACTTTGGAAGAGCATCTCATATCAACAAATGTAACCTACGTGAGGTAAGCAACAACCTTTTGAGGATCTAGTGGGAAAAAGCACACACTTTTCCGTTGCTGGGATCGGCAGAGCTGTCAGTAACAAGATCCTACACTAGTCCTCAAAAATAAACTTACCTTTCTCTTGCAATTGCAGTGCACGTTTTGATACCTGTAATAATCCAAATTACATGCTTCTTTTAACCATGGAAGCTGCTCAGATCATTGCAGTGAAGTGTTTATGTAAAAACCCAAAACAAAATAACTGCTGCAAATTCTAAAACGCTACTGGCAAAGATACTGCAAAAATGTACAGCATTTATTCACATACAGACAAAAAGGCACAATTCTACTGAATATTTTAACAAAAAATACAGCTGTCTTCAACTAGGTCTTTATAAATACTTCAAAAAAGGGAGAAAATAAATACAGGATTGGGCCATGTAATATAAAATAGTCATCTCTACATATACTTTTTATTTCTATCTGTTTCTCTTCATGCACCTTTTTTTTTTAATTAATTTCAGCTGAATGGACACCAAAGCTAGGCACATAGTGAAAAATCTTCTGTACAAGGTTTTACAAATGTAATGACAATTTTCTCAAATTTCTGAAATTAAGATTTATACACAACACGTATAACCCTTCATTTAGATTCGTGTGAGTTCATAACCTAACAAACGGCATTCCAGGCAACTCTACAGAAGTTCAACTAGCCTACAGCTTGACAGAATACACCAATCGTAGTCAAAGATCTCTTGGTCAGTCTGCACAAGGAAAGGTAATGCTTAAAAACAGAAATTCAGCAAATGGGTCTATCCCAATAGAAGAGAGGGGTGGGTTTGTATTGTCACTGCTGGACTTAGGACACCTCTTCTGCTGAGGGTTAAGCGTGGGAGACAAAACTAACCTACAGAGCTGCTCCTACTGCACTCCTCTGACAGCTTTTTTGGTTTTGGTTCAGCTTAACTTGAAACATTAGAAAGCTTATTAACCTAAACTTCGGGGAGCAAAACAGATAAGGCATTAATTCTGCACAACATTAGCATTCATAATAGTGCAAATTAACAAGGTACCTCTTCCAAACTGGTGTGAGGTTAAATGTTTACTTAGAATCAAAATTTAGATTATTCCTTCTATGGCTTGACAAACAATTCCCTATATGGTCACGAGCTTCCTTCTTAGAGAAAACAGCAGTGCCCGTCTGGAAAACATTGCTGTGTGTCCAGTGGAACTTACCTGCATTTACATTTTGTCTGTCTGGTGGTGGTTGATCAAATAAGTACTTCTCTTTTAACACATCCCAAGAGTATCCCCAGAGTGACTATATAATTTCACATTCACCAGTGCCCTGTTTGACTTTCATATCTGTAAGACAGGAAGTTAATCTAACTTCTTGGGACCAGCAGTGGTATTTTAAAAGTACACTATCTTTCGTAAAATTCCCCTTCCTCAACATCATCCC
This sequence comes from Calidris pugnax, assembly GCF_001431845.1. Classification (NCBI taxonomy): domain Eukaryota; kingdom Metazoa; phylum Chordata; class Aves; order Charadriiformes; family Scolopacidae; genus Calidris; species Calidris pugnax. Next base: position 11,252,062 of record NW_015090920.1, read on the forward strand.
AAAAGGTATCAAAAGGTTAAGACTTTTGAGTTTTAAAACAAAGGATAGGGATGCATTTTGTTGAAATATTTAATTCAGTGCTAACTTGCATAGCAAGATAGGGTGTTATAAGCCTCTTTTTTTTTTTTGCCTTTTTTTTTTATTTTTTTTTTTATGGAATCCTCTGGAAGACTCAGTTATGGCAGAGTTCTGTGTTTTGAATGCCTCGAGAGGCAAGGGGAGTGGATGTGGTAAGGGCAGGCTGGGGAGCGGGGGCGGAAGGGGGTTCTTATGCCTGTCTTTCTGGAACACGTCGCTGCTGAAACTTACTCCCCAGTACAGACCTGACTTACATCCAGGCAGAGTTCCAAAACGTACAGGCTCCTAACACTCCACTCTTACATGTGCCCTCTACTTGGTACAAAACAGTATCCTAATGATCTGTTCATATTATTATTGCTCATAGCTTACTAGTTATTGCCATTTGCAATTATTAAAAAAAGTACACAATCAGAATATGAGTTCCCTCTTCCATCAAATCTAGTCCAGGATAGAATGAAATACTTTTTTTTCTTCATTTGACTGTAAAGAGCTAATCGCAATTTATTGCCTTTCCATTTTAATCTATTTAAAAATATATATTCATGTCCATTTTAAAGCAACCCTTTAGTGTCATAAGCCTGGCTTTCCCAATACATACCATTAGTGCATATCCGGTGGGCTTTGGGAAATCCTACTGACTAGTGCCTTAGAACATTTTTCCATGAATTGTCATCGTACTCCCGGAGGCAGGTGACTGACTAAAGGGGTTATTCCGTGCGGTGCCTCTGCCCCTGCCCTTTGAGTGTGTCCCCTGGGCTCAGCCGGAGGCTTTTCGAGCTGTTGCACTGTCAGGCAGCTGCAGCCCTGACCTTCCCTTCCTCCTCCAGTGTGACGTCCTGGTTAGATCTGGTCACCTGGCAGGTGTATTTACATGTAAACTCTGGAGCTCGTGGAGGGTTCTGCGCTGCCGTCTGCGCTTAAGCTGAATGCAACAGAAAACCTTCTGCAGAGAAAGCCCTACCCTCATCCAAGGGAAGTGACCATTCGTACTGGGGTTTAGCAGTGCAGTATGGTTAAACCACCATCGTCAGTCCAGTACGTGCTAGTTAAATTAAGAGCTTGTGCTTTTCCAGAAGGCAGGGGAAGGGAGTAAAATTTTATCAGTGCTTTTTAGCTAAAAGGGGTGAATGCAGCCTACTTCCCCCTACCCACCCTAGCCCCTTCCAAAAGGTTTTTGTGAGTTACTTTAGTGTTCATCACAAATCCGGGTTTAATAGTGATGGCATTTCTCTGCTTACTCGGGGAAGTTGCAAATAAAGGAGATTTAAACTTCTCACAGAACTGGGGGGAGGGGCAAAAAAACCCCAGCTTTTAAGTGCATGTAAACATGTTTACACAGCTCAGGAATAAAGGGTTATCAATTTGTCAGTCTGTAGCCATGTCCAAGAACTCTCCTCTCTCACACCAATAAATAATGTGGAGTTGGCTGGTAGGCAGTGACTCTACCGACCGCGCTGCTGACGCCGCGTCCCTGCCTTCAGTCAGGATGCCAGGATGCTTCTCCTAATAATGTCCGTCCTTCTGCTGATGCCGCTGTTTGGACTGAGCCTCTGCTGCCTGCACTTTTTTTCAGCCACTTCGGTCTCCGAGTCGCTCATTTCGGCGTCGGGGACGTACCCATCATTCTCGCTGTCGGGCTTTAGCTTGCTTTTTGCCCTGTCCTTGGGTGAAACTCTGCCCACGCCCAGGTAGGGGTAGCTGGAGTTCTGGCGGCAGGTCTCCTCCGGGCTCTCGCCCTGCTGTTGTCTCTCCCCCTTCTTTGGAATTCGGAATCCGCCCCAGTTTTTCACCGGGCTGGTGGGTGTCGTAGGCACTTTAACTACTGTCTGGTTAGAGTTTACTTTCACGAGGCCCCCGTTGCATTTAGGCACTATATCCCTCCGCGTGCCAGGCGCTGACCTACCGCTGGAGTGGTTCGTAGCCCTTTTGTTTTCCGATTGCCTCTGAGAGAGTTCCGTGGGTCTCAGCGGTTTGTGGTTGTGTTTAGAAGTCTTTTCCTTTAGTTCTGCCTTGATCACCTCACACTGTGGACGATTGTCTCTTCTTTTTCTGTGGTCTGGTATAACTACGCCGTTCTTCTGCTGTGCTGATACAATCCGCGTCTCTGCAAAGGTCTTGTCAAAGTTTAAGAAGCTGGCGGGAGCTGCACTGCCCTCCCTTTGGCCGGGCTGCCTCAGCGTGGACTTCCCGTCACTCCCAGAGCTGTTTCTTATTCTGTCTCTCTTGTGTGGCTTTTTCAAGGCGTGGGTTAGAGATGTGCCCATCTGTTTCCTGAAGAAGGCAGAATGCCATTTCAAATCCTCGATCTTGGGGGCGTTGGGGCCCAAAGATGGACTGTTGAACAACACCGTGGTTTCCATTGAGGGGAATGAGGAAGGCACACCTAAACGTAAACAAATTAAGCAGAAGTCAAAGCAATTCCATGTCTGGGTAAATACCATTTTTTGAATGTACCTATTTTAACTCTCCTCATGCCTGATGTTATTCAGCATAAATGGGTATTTGGTTTCCTATCCCGCACCTTGACGTCACGATTAGGTGGCCACGTCTTGGTTTCACAACATCCTGCTGGTAGCTTACTGTTCCTGTAGCCAGGCTGCACCTCGTTACGCTTGTAGCTAATATAAATCATAGCACTGCTGTGTTCATTATGCCAGAGACACTCCTCAGAGAGGGGGGGAAAAGCAACCAGCAAGTGGATCTGATTGATTCCATCTAAAATACGGTTTGTTACTGAATACTTCAAGAACAACCTCATTAATGCACTAACTTTGAAGTTATTCATCCTTCTGAGAAAAGGCAACTGTCAATGAGATTAGGCAGGAAAACCCCATGCTTTAAAACCAGAGTGCTACCTTTTCAAAATTTGTTTCTTGAAACTGCCATCTATGATGCAAAGAAGCAGATATTATACACTAATGCAGTGGCACTAATAAACCACAGCCTTCCTGGGTACCATATGGCATCTGAATGTAAGTCATGGTCTCCCTGTCACCAGGAGTCATTAAAGAATCACACCCGAAAGGCTCTGAAGCAGCAAGTTCCTCAGTGCCCCATGGAGGAGAACACAGACGTACCAGTTTCTGTAGCAATGTGCCCACCGTTAGAGCTACACAGAGTCTTATATTTTCTTCCAGTCTGCTGATGCATGGTGGACTACACAAGATCTTAATGAGAACAAATGAGATTCTCAAAATCCTGTTTGTCCTTCAGAATTAGTCATTAGCCTGTAACCAAACCTGTCGATGCTTCTGCCTGTGGTCTTATGTGAAAAAGGTAACACTGAGACATACCTGAAACTCTTTCTTGTTCCAACTGCTTTGCGTAGATATTAAATATCTGTTCTTGAACTTTGCAAACAGATCTCTTGATTTTTTCCCTTCGGGTCACCATGTAAGTGAGATTACGCACCTAGAAGACATCAAGTTGATGAGTTTTACAGGAATTGTGTTTCTGTAATGTTGTCAAGCTGTGCTTTGCATTAATCCAGTTAAAGTACTATACACCATTTAAAGTTAGTAATGTATTTAAGTTTAACCTTCTTCAAGACACTTCTTTGAAAAGAGTCTTAAATACCATTTAATTGACAGATTGGTCCATCAGATTTGGGAGGGCCACAACACAGAAGTGACTTGTATCAACACCTAACACATACGTACACAGGAAATATACAGAAATGCTGGAAATGCTTAAATATACTCAGTATTAAATAGCCTCACACCATTTGCTTCTTATTATTTGAGACACAACAGAAAATTACAGTTCATGAATAGGATGAAAATGTGGAGCACAGTTACCAGTCTTTCTAACCACCCTGCCACTGCAGTGGGACTGAGCAAAATGAAGGCCACTCCATCCATGCCACAGCACATGGAGGTACCAGGGACTGGAAACAGTAACAAAATGATTCATTATTTTTACTGTCTCTGGGGTTTTAATAAGAAAATTACATTTCTGCCCTGAAAATGCGACCGTCTAATCTAGACAGCTACGTAAATTCCACAGCCACTGCTCTGCTAGAGCTCTGGAGTCACTGCTTTCCCAGAGGAGGGAATCGCCATTTCCAAATCTGTTTCTAGATGGATGGCACTGTCACTCATGTCATTCATAACCAAGTCTACATGATTTTATCTTGAACAGGAGAAAAAACTAAGGGCTCTTTTTTTTTTTTTTTTTTTTTTTTATCCAAGGTAATTTGGATGTACAATCAGTGGGAACAGCGGGGTAGTAAAATATTGAAAATACTGCAAAAATGATGGCGTTTTTTTTTTTTTTTTTTTTATCCAAGGTAATTTGGATGTACAATCAGTGGGAACAGCGGGGTAGTAAAATATTGAAAATACTGCAAGACTGATGTATCCTGTTTTGACATCACACAAAAACGGAAAGGATACATACGGAATAATTTAAGATCCAGAGAACACAGTGACAAACTCAACTTATTTAACTGATCAAAGAGAAGATTAAAAGAAATCTTGAGCACACTGAGCAGAAACAAAAGATCCCAGGTAACAGCTATCTCACCCAGCTAGAAACAGGTCATGGGGCTGGAAGCTGAAACTAAAAAAAACCACTTCAATAGAAAACCTGCAATGGTTCATTAAAAGAGTAATTAGCCATCAGCATCCTTTACAAAGGATGCAGTAGATGCATCAGCACCTGCTGTCCTGCTGTAGAGACTAGATGGTGTTCTGGAAGAAAGGCTCTAGTTCATCTACAGGTTACTGAGGCCAAGGTAGGACCTCTTGAGCTGGGTTCTGTCCATGGCCTACACAACCCATGTGCTGCATGGACATGAAAAACTAAAAAAATTTCATTGCTCTAACATATCTTGAACTCTACTAGTTAACCCCCCCCCCCCCAAAAAAAAAAACCAACACACTAACACATAACACCAAATAAAAAAACCTGCACCCCATCACCACAAAAAATCACCACACCCAACAATCTCAGGCACTAGAGCATGCCCTGAAGTGCCACATCTACACGTTTCTTAAATACCTCCAGGGATGGTGACTCCA
>NW_015090920.1:11257558-11296567 GCF_001431845.1 Calidris pugnax
CCAACCAAAAAAGGAATCCACGTCATTACAGGATCAGATGTACTTAAGATAAAACACCAAACTGATCCTCCTGAACTGTTCTTTAAAACTAATTGAGTGGAATATCACATGCTTCCCAAACCTACTACGCAGATAGTAATTTAAGTGTCAACAGCTTTTTCTGACAATGCAGCTTTGAGGTAAGAGCAGCACGGAGGGCCTGCATGCAAGGGCAATACCAGGGTGTAGTTTTGGCGACCAAAGGCACCTCGCAGAGGCGCAGGCAGTGCCGGGACTTACCCGCTCTAGGTCCTGCCGGAGGTGTGTGAAGAGCTGCAACCTTCTGAACAGAACGTCCTGTTCCCGTTTAGCCAGATTGTCCTCTTCGTCCTTCTTTGGGGTAATCAAAGGCTTATTAAAGTTGGCTTTTCTCTTCAGCTTCCAGTACTGGTACAGGAATCCCACCGGCTCCTCGGGCAGCCGCAGCACTTTAGCCACTTCCGAAGACTCAACAAACGTATAGAACTCATCCTCCAGCTGCTGGAGCTTTTGCTTGCGGAGGCTGACTCTGTGGGCCTCCTCCTGGTTTTGATCCATGCTGTGGAAAGGGTCGATGTGGGCAGGAAGAGAACTCTCTCGAATCCCGTTCCCGTTCTCCTGGCCTGGGCTTTCACTGAAAGTCTCATCATCCCCTTTCTTGGTGGAGCTGTGCTTGGGACAGTAGGACTTAAATTTCACCTCATCGTTCTCTGCCAGTATGGTCTTCATCTCTAAGCCACGGTCAAACGCGCAAGTGACATGAAAGGCTGTTCTGCAGTTCTTCACTGAACACTACAGAAATTAAATTAAAATTAACTAAATATAAATTTAAGAAGCCACACTGCCTGAAACTATTCGAGCAGCCAGGACTGCTTTGGAAGAAGGACCCTGTTATTGCACTCTGCTTCTAAGCCGCATGCACTTTCTTGCTCTCTTTTTAATTAGCTTTACGATTTAGTGCTTCCAGGCCAGGCGAGGCTGAAGTGGCCCAGTGGGACGGGAGCGGTGAACCCCCCTGGCCCCAGCACGCGATTCAATAACCAGCAAACCCACCAGAGGAGCCTTCTTCCCGTCACCGGAGCCACTGGCGTAAGGCAGCCTTACACAAAGGAAAACCTTCCCCTTTGGCTGTGCCAGCGTGACAGAGGTGGCTCCAGGCCAGTCTGGGACTTTTTAATTAAAAGTCTTTCCCAGCACCTGGCCCCGTCCTACCCAAAAGGCCTCAACCCAAGGGAATTAGTTTTTTTTCTTGTTATCCCAATTTTATAATGTCAAATATGAAATCACTGTTGATCACTACTTCACTGACTACAGCCTTCCCTTCACCTGGGAGATGAGGAGAACAGGAAATTCAGTTTTTTGTCATTTTTCTTCCCTCCCCGTGAACCCAGCTGTCACAGAGCACTGGGCACCAGTTCAGCTGATTTAGCACTTAATTACATGTAAATTTCTCTCGCAAAATGCTGTCATAGCTATTGCCAGCCACAAAATGAAAGGTTTAAATATATATATATAATGTATGTATATACACACACGCATACGTATGCTTTTGTATCAACTCACACCTCTGCCTCCAGTGAACAGGAGTTACAGTGGAAACGAACGTTAGTGCTATGAACAAGGAGGAAACAAAACTCTGCTGAACCCGAGTCATCTGCCCCGACAGAGAAGCGCGCTGCGCTCGGATGTTTACACAGCACTTTGTAAAGAAGCCAAGTATCTTTCTCCTCTGGGTTTTCCTGCTCAGGTTGACTCGGCAGCCAGATGGCATATAAAGGTACAACGGAGTTTAAACTGCACAAGTTTCAAATGAACATTCTTTAACAAAATCAACATACAAAAGGAGTTAAAAGATACCAAAGCATCTTCTGCCCTTTCCTCTCTAACAAACAGGGCAAAAGCAGCCCAACTGGCACACCGAACAGCACGGCAGAGTACTTGAGCTGTGGTTTCCAAGCTGCTATCGTTTAGAATAATTAGCTCTTAGGGTGGCTAATGTTTTATTGGGAGAAGAGGGGAAAGCCTGTCTCATCGGAAGGAAATCTGCTGAACCTGGGAGATGATGCAGTCTGGTCTCTCCCAGCTGACTGCAGCTGCTCTCTGCCCGGCCCCACGCGCTCCCAGCTGCCGGCTCTTCTAATTGCTGTGCACAGTCACTCCATCTCTGGAGGATCCCTCTCTCTCTCAGCTCCTCCAGTTCATGCTACTTCCCCTCCATTGCGGTGCCTTCGTGTAATGTTCTTCTCCACTGTGTAAGATGTCACACCAATCTAAGTATTTCTCACTGCTGGCTTTAATGATACCGAGATTTACACAACTCCTATAAAACGTCAGGCCAAACTGTGATTTCTGGTCTGTCTCCCATAACCTCAAATGTAGAACTCTCTGAAGTGGCAGCCACCAGGCCCGTGTGTCATCCTGTGTCACCACTACAAGGGGAGAGGTGGCATCAGAATAAACACGGAAGGACAGCCCCTGCTCCCCCGCACACTAACACACAGAAACCCCCCCCGAGTTCAACTTAAACTACTCCAAGTTACCCCTCAGAACAGCTCTGGAGAATGGACAAAACAGTTTCAACTACGTAACAGCGGCCAAGAGGAGGGGGACAGCTCTGCAAGGAGGTATTACCAGTGCAGATTTATATGCTGTGGACAGATTTATTTTCTCTACTTAACGTTTACTATTTTATACATTCCTTGAATGGAAACGGACTGATAGGTTTCACTGGAACTACTGCTGCGTTGCTGGTTTACAGCTTTTTCTGGCAACCTCATCAAATGACTCAGAGCAGAGGAAAAAAGGAAATGGATAAAACCTGATTTTTAAATAGTGTAGGGTTTTAGAAATCTGTGTCTTACTTAATGCTGGTCTCACCATCGTGGATCCTGTACCATTAGGGTAGCCACAACACAGAAAGAGCTTGACTTCTACAGACTTCTTATGAGACACCAATACCTCCCTATCTGTCTGGGGAGCTTTCTGAGGATCTTTAGCTGAAGTGTAGGAAGCACTTTGAAGGTGAAGAGCATTACCACAACACTCAGCTACATTTTATTGTCATATTCTACACAATCAGACCACCCTGCGTGGGTGGTGACCCATCTGTTCTCAAGTAAGGTAGATAAAAGTTTTGTCTCGTGTCTTGGGAAACTAAGTATCTCCTCTTTCAACGTTTGGGGCTCAGTAATGTGTTTTCTCAATCTTTCTACATTTTAAAGTTGTTCTTTAAATGCTTATTGAACATTTCTGAGTGATTTTCCATTGTAAATGATCTGCAAGTGCTTTAGAGCTAACAACCCAGTATAAATGTGCACATGAAACCACACTGCCCAGTCTGCAGTGCTCTGGTGCAGCTCAGTTCAGATATTTCACAGCCAGAGCTCACAGGGTGAGAAAGGCTGAATCCAAACCCAACTGAAACTGCAGAGAGAATACCAGAAGCATGCAATGAGACAAACTGCTGCTGGCCCAAGAACGTGAGTTGTTGGTATGAAACAAATGGCTTTGTAAGTGTGGGCTTTATAGTTTAATTATTTATCGCACATGGAAATAATTCTTTTGGGGATTATGAAGACTAGACATTTGGTTTGATCCTGCCCTATCTTGCTGTTCCGGGCACTCACCATCCCTGAGCACAAGTGAGTACCAGAACGATAACGTGGCGCTGCTGCTACAGCCACGGGGATTGGGAAACACACACCCAGGAGGGGTTTTTCCCTTAGAAACACCAAACGCCAATGGAGGAACAACCAGTGGAGGAAACGGGGCTCATTTCTGCACCTTGTGGCTTGCTTGAACCTCAGAGCGGACAGGGCAAATACTCTGTTTCTTTCCTACCACTCAAAAAAGCCCAGTATTAAATAATCAGATACTCTCCTCAGCAACTTAAAAGCTGCACCAACAGTAAAACAGTTACAAAAAAAAACAGTTACAGCCAAAACACTCCAATGTTAAGTAGTACCTAAAATTAGAAATGCAAAGTTACCACTAGCTGCATTATCAAAGTAAAAGTGTTCACTTCCACTGACTTCCCTGAGAGCTGGGCACGCTCAGCACCCTAAAAATTCAGGTTGTACAGGAAATACTCAACTCCCACTGAGGTATCCAACTTGTCTCAGAAATCACTGAATAAGGACTGGCAGACAGGCTTCAGCATCCAAGCTTTGGTTTTGTATGTGGTACATCTCAGAAATACAGGGGTTCTCCCGTCTGCTCAACAACACAAAGTTTTATTTCAGTGTACTAATAAACATAGCAGCACAGCTACAAATTGGGAAGTCTTACGGGGTGACCTGGGCAATATTAAAATTTTAGTAGAAAGTGAGAGGACACTAACATTCAAAAGCACTTTGTGTGTAGTTAAGTCCATAGTAGCAAACAGCAAATCCAAGAAAGTTTACTGTGGATACACATCTTGTGTATCTACTAAAAGCTGGCAAAACAAAACAGGTGGAAGTTTGTGCGCTGGAATTACCTGTATAGATGCTCCAACTTTTTCATTACAAAGGCTGCACACCAGCGCCCACCTGCTGCTGGGAATGTGAGAAACCTTCGTAATGGGCTCCATTTTTTCTGGGCTTCCAATGCTCACCTAAGAGGAAAAAAAAGGTTAAAACACAGGGAGTAGGTATGACACTGTTAACCAAAAAGGGAAACAATTTTATCAGAGAACTCAAATTCCTTGTGTGCATCTGCAAAATTAGCATGTTCCAAGTTCCTCGGTTTATAAAGAACTGAAAAAAATTAAAACTTCTTTTTTAAAAAAATCAGTTCCTCGCTGCATGAACAGAAGAGTTTCAAGGTGAAGCCCTCCGAGTTAAAATGATCATACAGGATGAGTATTTTGATTATGAGAACCCACAGGAATTCTCACTGTCACATCCAACCCTTCCTGATTCACCTTTCATGTTCCATTTACAAAATAAAACGGTACTTTGTCTGCTTGTTAAATGAGCTTTGCCAGCAGCAAAGGCCTCATTTTTTGAGGCCTAATTTTGGTTGACAAAGGCAATGTAATTACTTTCTTCACAGATGATGCTTCATCCTGCCAGACTTCCTACCTAACTGAAAGCCTTCTATACTTTCTTCCTAAGAAGCACCATGTATGCGCTACACTCAGTGTAGCTACACCCTCTTGGTTGAAGAACGTTTTGATGGATTTCTTCTCTCCCAGAGTCCCTGAACCCCTGGAGGATGGGCACCTACCTCTGGAATCCACAGAGCACAGCTAACATGGACCCATTTGGTGCCGCTCCGGGTTGGCTTCATGGCACCTCCCTTCTTGGGACACAGCAAACACTTGGGCTGGACGCCGAGCGCGCAGGTCCGGCACAGCCAGCTGCCCTCCGGCACCTTCAGGATCCCGTAACACGCCTGGGTTCCCGTGCACAGAACAGGCAAAGGAGACAAAGGAAACAAGATGCGTTTCTGTTAATTTTGTGCTGTTTGCACGCAGCCTCTCACAACTCTCAAAATGTTCTTTATGGAATTTCTAACGCTATAGAAACATTAGCTTATGGAGGATCTCATAATCCAACCATGTTCCTTCCCCGAAAGGATCTTTCAGTGAAAGCAGCAGAAGCCATGACCAGCTGTTAGGGGCAAAAAAACCCACTGCCCACTTCAGCTGGAAAAGTGAAGAAAGTGTTTATCAGCCCAAAGAGCAAGGGGAACTCCGGACAGACAGCCCTGCCAGCAGGATGAAGTGCAGTATCACAAAGACTACAAGTAACAGGAACTGGACTGTTTTTAGTTCAAAAGGCAAGAACCACAAAATCAAGAGCTCTGCTGTGCGATACTCCACGTTATTCCACAGCACTGGGGTTTGCTTCTTATTCAGAGGGAAAAGTGCAGAACAGCAATTAATTAGCATCGCTTTTTTCAGAAGATTGCTTCTTTAAGGACACCTCCCTCCAAACTACTGTCAGTTTTAACCCTCCTAAAGTTTCAGATTTGGTGTGATCAGAGACTAAGAATCAGAGACCCACTACAGGTCTAAAAGTGTCCACTTTACTCTGAGCACGTTCCAAGACAGCCCTTTGTACCTCACAGCTGCCCCAGGGGTATTCCTTTACAATAGTAAGAATGCATTTAAGTAACACATGCAGAAAAATGCCATTCTTGCTCATTGGACAACGCAGGTTTCCGAACACTGAATGATAAAGAAGGGCAGGCCAATGGGAAGGCATCTGCCACAGGAAGCAGCATCCACAGAAACAGGGATGCTAAAATTGTAGCTGCTCTTCGTGCTAAGATGACTTCTTAACTGCCACAAAAAGGTGGTACATAATAGTGCTTCATTAGCTCAGCTCAGGTCAGTAGGTTCTCAATTAAATTAAAATGACGATAATAAATCCTACCCGGGTCCCTACTGATTGCCTGAAAGTTCTTTTTTCCTCTCCCTTCTGAGCCTAAATTGCTGATACCAAAGGTGTGTCAGCCCCAGAAGTGCCCAGAAAGAGAGGAAAAGAATATAGCAAGAGAAGTGACCAGGTGAGAATGCACAACAATACACAGGTGTGTGTTGGGGGGAGGCTATTTCTCACCGTGTAACTTCCTCCACACAGACACAGGACCACTTTTAACCCTCTTAGCATGACATTGCTAGAATTACATGTAACAATTTTCCTTCTCAATTACATAATTGCTGACTTCATCCCTCTGCTCAATAGTGAATTCTGCAGGAACTGAACAGATCAATGTCTGTCACTGGAAAAAATCCAAACCTGTTCTCCTTAATGGTTTGGAAGAAGTTTCTGTCAGCACCCCTACACTCCACTCCCCCAGTGTGCCTTGGCTGCCGTACCTGGTGCACACAAATGTTGCATTTGTCACAAAACACCATTTCGTTGCCATCTTCTCCATCTGGGGACTGACAGACGTCACAGACAACATCTTCATCGTACTCGATCCCGAGTCCTTCCTCCGTCTCGATGGCGTGGTTCATGTTGTCGTAGCATCGCTGTTCAAACTCCTCTATCACCCTCTCCATCGTGAACTCGTCCAGCTCGGGCATCCCTGGGAAACGGGAGTTGTTAGTCATTTAAGGAAAGAGTGATAACCCCCCCACACATAACTCCAGCTGCTTTTTCAACAGCTGAGTAGATACAGCCAACCCCCACACGTACACATGTCATTCCTAGACAATCAGGCCTATTCCAGCATAAACTAGGAAAACTAAAAAAAGTCAAAGAAGTCTTGTAACTGTATTAAAGTAATAGAAGCGGAGTATCCAAACCAATCTGTCAAATCCTGAGAAAAACTTTCATAAACTGATTTTGCCTTCCTGGTCTTGCTCTCATTTTTCCTTCTGGGACAGCACTGTCTGTGGCTTTTGCTCCAATTTTGCAACCCAGATGTTGACTCTTTGGCAAAAGATTTGAAGTGCTTTGAACCGAAAGCGATGGGAGTAGTAGGGGGAAAAAATCAATGATACTTGTAGCAAACCTGCAGTTTCTAACAACAGATGTTGGTTTTTTGCAAGTTCCAACCCAATAGGTTGCAACCCCAACTGAGGTCTCCATCAGACCCAGCTACACCAATAAATTACTTTGTTTTAAAAAGTGAAAACCACAGTTGAAATAAATGCAACATCAAATCGGGAGCAATAAATAAATGCAACATCTAATCTGGGATTTGGTCTTTTCAAACAGTATCCATTTGAAAAGTAATCCGGACACCACAGCTCCAGGCTGATTACATTATAGCATTCGGTAATTCCTATTTGTTAATTATATTAACTTACTACTCTAGACCTCAAAAAATACCATAGAAGTAGCGCCCTCTGGCTCCCATCTCTCACTTGCCACGACAATGAGCTGGCTGTAACACTTCCAGGCTGGTACCACACCAACCCTCCCCGCAGTATCGTGGCACACAAACACCCGTGGAACCGAGAACGCAACGAGAACGCAACTGCAAACAATCCCTGTCCTCTTGCAAAGTCAGTGTGGCACAAGAATTTCCATGTCCTTAAATCACTCCAGTGAAGCGCAGGCTTGGGATAGCCTGCTTTTTATTTTTAGGTTTACTGTGACATACAGAAGATGGCAACCTCATGATGTGTGTTTTAACAAGAAAATCCTCCCTTTGGCTCTCCCTATGAATAACTGAGCCACAAATTCCACAAAACAAAGAAGAAAAAAACCCTCTCTAGCTCCCCCAGATCAGAAGACCAACACTCTACTAAAGGACTTCCAGCTTCCCTTACAGAGAGGAAAACCCTTGGGGCAGAGCTCAGTGCACCCCGTGCTACCCAAACTGACCAGCTGAACGGCAGCAAAGAGGGAACATCCAACATCCCGCTGATGAAAGAGAGTGAGTTTTGCCCCGCAGCCCACAAACACTGCACCAGTGAAGCTGATGATGGCAGGGTCTAGACCAGTTTGCAATTCAATTCTAACCTCACGACTGCTATCACTTCATAAATGTATTGACTGTGCATTAATAAGGGTTAAACAAAAAGGGAACCAAGGGGCTGCGGGTTCAGCTTAAATGTTTACATTCATTCTTTTAAATTACACTTTCAGTACCTGAAGCACCCCAACAGGTAGCAAAGAAAACGTGGGAATTCAGAGCTGCAGGGACAGCACAAAGCAACTCCTCCAACTGCAGATCAGGAAATATTTCACTTTTGAAATGCCCACTGACAGTTAGCGTAGGGTGCGGTGTCTGACAGGGCACCCAGGAACTGCAGATCAGGAAATATTCACTTTTCAAATGCCCATTGACAGTTAGTGTAGGGTGCGGTGTCTGACAGGGCACCCAGGTACGTACTGCCAGACCTGCCACGTACCGACGGGAGCGTTTCCTTCCCTCTGCCTACAGCCAACCCCCAGTGGATGAAGATTTACAGCAAACAAACTACAAGGAACCACACCAAAACACAACAGCGAAGGTCAGATCTGTCCAGCTGTAGCTGCCCATGTTCCGTGTGCACGGTGTGATTCTGAAGGTCACACTGGTGTAGCAGAGTGGTGGCCACAGGGTTTCATGCATGGGCACAAATCTGCACGATGAAGAGCCCCCTCTCGTGCTTCATCACTAATGCAGCTCCCCCCCCTGTGTAACGCTGCGGCAGCCCTCTGGTTTTGGCAAGAGACAGACGGAGGGGATTATCTACACTGGATAGATGGGTATCCGTTACAAATCATAAAATGTATTTTTAATTTTTCTTTGAAGAAAGCTAAGGGGACTTGCTGCTGTTTTTCTGAAGCTAACTGGAAAAGTAAACCTAAACTCTTGAATAGTGAACTGTTTTAAAATTGTCTAAGCCCAACACAAAACCTGAGCAGGCCTGACTGGGCCTGAGATCTTGAAAAAAGGCTTGGGTAGGAGACCAGGTCAAGCCTGGGTCATCCGGTTTTTCCACATTTCAGTTTAAAAAGGAGAAACTTTTAAAGAGTTATTAGTGGTCAGTGTGTGGTTTACCAAGTCTTGAGCCATGCCACGTATGGGCCACAGCCAGGTGAAACCCCTGTGACTAAACTAACCCAAGGCAGGGAACTGCCACAATGCTAACAACACAAATCAGGTGTTCACCAACATGCCCCAACCTGTTCCTTCTGGCACAGCACCTTTTCCTGTATCTAAACAATGTGGTTAAAGTTCTGTGCTGACTTACATCCTCTTCAATTCCGTTGAAATTCTCCCCTGGAGCACACACCTCACCAAAGAAATGTTCCTGCTCCCCTGCCCCTTCCCACACACAAGCCATCCTATGGGACAGGGAGCAGTTGCTTCCCTTGTGATGGCTCCTCTTCCTTCTTCGGAGGTTTGGGAGGTTCCTCCAACACTGTGGGAATTCCTGGCTCATTCCCTGCACAATTCCACTGGCGTAGGTTTGCTAAACCTCCCAAGACTCCTTGTCCCTTGTCTACCTTCTCTGCACTGAGCACCACTAGCTCCAAAGATGATACGGATATGGGACACAGAGAAAAATAAATAAATATCCAAAGATGATACAGATATGGGACACAGAGAAAAATAAATAAATAGAAGGACTAACAGGAAAAACTACCCAAATGTTCTCTTCAAGGACCATGATGGCGAAAGGGGAACTTTGAGAGAATCCCCTTGTGAAATGGAAAGCAGCAGAGAAAAAAAAAAAAAAAAGAGGTGGCCAGATTCTGACCTGGTCTAAGCAGATACAACTCCGCAGTTATAAAACCATGTATCTCTGGGCTTAATCACATCAGGTCTGGTTGCCCATGGCTACCCCAACTCATACGACTGCTATCTTTTCATACCTCTATCACCTCTTCCCACCGCTGCCCTACCTAAAACTATTCTTAAGATTGCCAGCTTTTTAAAAAAACAAACAAACAACAACAACAAAAACATAAGCAGTCATTGCTCACCCATTTCTTTGAATTCTTCATTGGCAAGCTGCAGCCATGCTACGTCCACATCATTGAGATCGTAGCGACACACGCTGTCTGCTAGGGTTCGAATGTCAACGTAGCCCAGCTCTGGAGGCTCCGAACCCGACGAAACGATGTACTTCCTGGGACGCGTGAAGGTGACAGCTTTTGTCTCAGACACGACCCTAGAACAAAGAGACAGGCAGATGTCAGGGACACTGGGCTGCCCAGAGACTTGTTCCTAAACAATTCCAAACGCCTCATCTTAAGTGACTAACAAGCATCAGCCCTCACCAAACCACCTAAGCAATCCTCTTGCTCCACTGAGATGGGAAGGGGAAACAGCACAGTGCACTTTCGTTAAACACTGGCAGTATTACAAGAAATTATTGGAGTTGTCTAGAAATCCAATTAATTACCAGACTTCTAAATAAAATTTAAAGATTAGAAGATAGAGCTGGGCTTACTCTTACCTGAAATTCACACTTGTTTAAAGCTATAGCAGGAACACGGTATTTATGTGGTGATGGCTGCCATATACACAGATATTAAACTCTGTTTTAAGACTTTAAAATGAGTTTAACTGCAATACCAAGATTATAAAAATTCAAGGAAAAAAAAGCAGCGTTTCCTGCTACAAATGAAGTTTTCTTTCTCGAGCTGTTTTTTTGTTTGTGTGTGTGTGTGTGTGTGTGTGTGTGTGTGTGTGTGCAGCTACAGATCTGCCATCCCTGTTTAAATTCAGAAGACCTTTTCCCAGTCATTTGCACTAGCTTCACCTTCACTTACCCGAGCAGATCCAAGCTCTGGCACCCTGGGTCTGCATTTCCTCTTTCACAATCACTAATGTCATGCTGGGCCAAGCGCAAATATTAATCAGCTGCTGCTGAAACTACCTTCTCTCATGATCTGCAGGCTCCAGTTGGCCAACAACCAACCATGAAAGTGTATTTTAGCTGCAAGCCAACTGAAATTTTGCTGGACCACAGGCACTGGTTCAGGAAATGGTAAAGTACCTACAGCACGTAACTCGTTCTAGGCCAGACTCCTGCAAAGCCGGGACCTGGGGGCAAAACTGCCCAGTTCAGAAAGGACAGCAGTCGTTCTACCAGCAAGGTAACTCTCTCACTCCACCAGCAGCACACTTCTCTCAGTAGAGGACACTGCACCTTCTCCTAGTTAACTGCACACACCAAAATCTGGTTTGGATGAAACCCACCTCACGATGTAATGCTGGTACCTCCAGGGGCTGCCAAATGCCTGTCCCCTGCGGCACCAGTGCTGATGGTATTTTTTTGGTGCTCTGGTGCTGCAAGGGAGGAGACAGCACCACTCCACACAGACACAACTTTCTGCTGGGAACAGGCTATGCTCCAGCAAGCACGACATCCTCCACCTCACTTTGCCTCCATCTGAGGTCCAACGTGTTAACTCCTCCTTTTGGGAGGCCCTGATCTGCCACTACTGTATCTGCACACAGAGAGCTCCGTACATCTCCTACCTCCTTCAGCCCCCTACACAGCCCTACATCTTCCCCTCATCTACCTGGTTTCAGACAACAACCTGAGAAATGGTGGGCAAGAGCCAGATGCTGAATCTGGGGCTTCTAAGGTGCAGAAGGGGACTGTGGAAGAACATGAATCCGCATGACCTGCACCAACTGCACTGCCCAAACTGTTCCTGGCCATAAGGCACAGTATTAAAACGTTACAGATCACTACGTCTCACGGAGAATTTACTTTAAATTGGGCACTGCTCTCCACATCTTCTGTAACGTAAACTCTTCCCTGAGTACCTCTCCATGGGGAAATCACAACTGTGGGCAGCACCCTGCACACGCTGCTGACCACCACTGTAGTGGCACGGTACAAATACAGCTAGTCTGGCTTCAAAACCAACCACCTTCACCTCTTTATTCCTGTGGTAGGAAGAAGTAAAGAAAAGCAACGCTCACTACATACAAGAAACCACATTCAGCTGAATTATCCACCTGACCACATGCCTACACTCAATCACCACACAGACGCCCTCCCTTCCCCACCCCTCTGAGCCTACCCTTCCTGCCCTGACCGGTTTTTCTATTTCTATTTTTCTATTTCTTCTATCCTTTTATTCTCTATTATGTACCTCATTAGCATAGGCTACCTGTACTGTACTGTCCTTCTGTTCCACACCAGCTACTATCTGACTATTGTTGATACAATCTACAGAACGTGTCCCTCCCCACCCCGAGGTAGGCACAGAGGGGTTCCAGCGCTCCAGCACCACCAGGGCAGGGCTCTCCAAGTGTTCTGTGAGGAGCAAACAGGGCAATAATCAGGTATCAAAGGGCCACTCTGACCAGTAGGTGCTCACCAGCAGGACCCTACAAGAAAGCTCAGCAACTAAAGAGTGTTGCTTCCTGTGCTCATAACCTACAACTGTGGGTACCCCATCTCCTCTAATATCTTAAATTTGGAGCAACGTCTCTGTTGGTCACTGGCAGACAAAAGTTCTCTCCTAATTGAGTACTTGGGACGTGATACAGCCACCAAACCACCTCCCTGAAAGATACAGGGTGGGGATCCCCGGAAGGTCTCTCTCTGCTGAAGCCCACAGGTCTCCTGGCCCTCCTGCAGCCTTGGGAGATGCCTGGATGTGAGCACACAAGTAGAATGTGTGTGCATTTATGCAGGGACTGGGTGAGGTCAGTGTGGGGCAGGCTACGAGCGCTGCAGGGAAACAGTACTCTCCCATGTTCTAAACCACTCAGCAGAGAGGAAAATGTCAAGTTCTCTTTGGAGCTCCAGGTCCAGTCCTTCACAAGAAGGAAGGAAAGGGTTTACCTGATATGTGGGTAAGTCCTCATTGTACAGACCTAGTGGGGCTGTGCAGTGCTCTGCAGGTTGCTGCACAGAACACAAAAAGCACAAACAAACACTCCCGTGGTCCCCCCGCTCCAAGGCTAAAGCTGGCAGATGCAGACCTAAGAGGGGCAGCGTAGCATCACCCAGAATTTTTCGCTGCACAGCAAAGACTGGGCTGTTCTGGCCCAACAGCACTGGGGGGTCATCTGGTAACGCCTTATGGGCCAGCCTGGACTTAGCCAAAGAGATCTGGCATGATTCAGTGGCAGTAACCCTTGTTCTTCTCACTCCCTCCAACTCCAATCCCAACTCAGTATAAAATAGATAGATGGGCTCTAGCATGCTCCCGCCCTTACAACTGTACCGTTTAATTTGAAACAGAAAGCATTATCCTAAGCGTAACACACAAGGTAAGGAAAACAAGGGTCTCTTGGGTCAGAGCTAGAAAATCTCACATTAATGTATATAGTTACATGCACATCTGGATGGTTCTTAAAACAGCTGAAATGTTGTACAACAAACAATTTCCTAAGTCAGTAAATGAAACAACCAAAAAAAAAAAAAACACATGAAGATAAAATTAATGCTGTATTTTCTCTAGCCATTAAATCCGGTTTGTCTAACTGTTCCTTGAAAGGAACCTACGGCTTGGAACTAAGCACACGAAGCATCAGACAAGGGCTGTCCCAGCAATGCTGAGTGAAGTCCAGTCTGGGCTTAAAAATGGAAGCTATTTTTAAGGTTCTCTCATCACACTCCATCCTCACATTATGCTAAAAAATTATCTTCTGACATTCATATTCCAACACACAGGCAGAACAGGCCTGACTCTTGACCTCTCTAACCATCCAAGAAGCTGAGGCAGGTTGCTCTTCATCTCTGAGAACCAAGACCTTTCTAGCTAGACACGGTGGAATAAAGCTGAAGAAGCCAAGGCAATGTAGACACAAGCTGCTAGCATAAACGTACGTGTATTTTGGTTACATTCCTCCAAACTATACCTGGCTACTGGTTCTGGGATGGTCCCTGGGCTAACTGGCACCTGAACTCCCTTTTCCCACTCCTGCCTCCAGGGGTCTGCCAGCACATAGTATTCATCAGGGTTCAGCTGGAAGGAGTCATGTAACTTCATGGCAGTGATCAGGTCCGTTCTGAACACCTGCAAAGAGAGTGACCGAGAGAGAAAAATAGAGACACTGACATTTGATATTTACACTCTATGATTCACAGCTTCAGGGTAACCATGGAGCACAGCGTGGAACAAGGTCACTGTATCAACAGTAAACTAACCCAGCCCGCTGTAGGACCACAAGTTGAGCTTCATGGCAGGGGAAGGGGTGGCTGGAGGTGCAAATACTGATAGAACAGCTTCTGGCTAACTCCACTACCCCTCCTGGCGTCCCCCCTCCGCTGCAGACATGATGCTAAAAGGTGCTACCCACTTTTACCTCTCTCTGGTTGCAATAAAAGCTGTAGTAGCGTTGGTTTTAAAACAGCAGCACGAGCAAGCCTCATTTTTGCTCCAAGGATTTTTTTGTCTTTTTTTTTTTTAAATTATTGGAGCTCTGACTAATCCAAAGACATTCTAGAAATTCCCTGTGGTAGAAATCAAGGCGTGACTCTACCATGACCAGCCGCAAGAGGAAATTCTAAGGAAATGACTCTTTGTGCAAGTATTTAAAATAATAACCCAAAAGATCAAATAAAGTAAGACCCAAACTGAAATTCTGGTGGCAGCTGCGTGTTCAGCACAGGTGTTTGTTATTCCATCAGCTACAGACACCTCTGCATCACAGCAGTGAGTTCTACCTCTGAAACAAGCAGGACGTTTGGCAACTTTTGGGTTAGCAGCCACAAACAAGCAGCGATGCCACCTTCAACGAGCTGTGAAATGAAATCAGAGGAGATTCACTCTCGTACAGGTTTGCTGGGTAGGGTTGGGGCAGCTTTAGCCTGGTTTCCTGGTGCCTGTGAAGGCTGCAGAGAGCAGAGGGTGCTATGGCAGGCACGGGAGCCACAAGCCTGCACTTGCTGGCACCTCTCCCTGCTCTCCCCAAAAGGCTGCAGGTGACACAACTGTGCCCAGCAGCTCCTCACCGCCACAACCACCCAGCTCTAACAACTCAACGCCACGTTCAAAGGAAAGGGTTAAAAAGCAACCAGGGGACAGAAGATAAGCACCACCAGGAGGAGGGAAAGGCAGGTAACATCTTAAGAGAAGCTCCCCTGCAGAATTCTCAGTCTGTGGGAGAGAGAGACCCCGTCCCCCCAGCCCCCCGCTGCGGAGTTAAGGAGGAAAAGGCAGATTGTCCGGGCAGAGCTCTGAGATGCTCTTACAGGGCTGATAATGGGCAAAGTGACACAACCTCCCAGCCCCTACCCAGTCCCAAACCGATGGTGACACTGGCTGGGTGACACTGGCTCCAGGCAACTGTTGCACATGGCTGAGGAAGAACCAGATCTACACAGAGCGCTAATTAGGCAGGGCCTCCCTGGGACAGCAATTTCTGTCGCACGCTATTCACACACCTCAAATCTCAACAGGTTCCCTGTGATTTTTGGGAAGTATTTTAGGGAAACAGTGAACCTGATGGTTAATTATGCTTCTGAGAATATTTCAAAGTGTGATTTGCCTGAGCACACTGCGCATCTTAAAACCTCTCCTCCCTCCCAACACACACACACACTATCCCACTTCTGTCTCAGTATGTTTCCGTTTCCACTCTGGTTTTTTCACAAAAATAGCATAAAATCATGACGTTTTTCTTAACACTTGTCTTGACATGTTCAGAAAAACTGCCAACGTTAAATAATAAAGAATAATATTACCATATGAAGGAAAGGGTGAATGCAGGTAATGAAATATAATTAAATGTTTTAAATAATCAAATTACAAGTCCTGTGAGGCTCCAATCAAGAAATTAAAAATAAGCCACAAAGTAAACTGGCTCACAAAACAAACAAGCACAGCTGGCCAGGGGATTCTGCACTTTGAAGTGATTTGAATTAAAGCAATCAAATGTCAAATGAAAAGAAGACTAAAAATATAAAATGGGACGGAAACTTGCTCAATCCAAGAGCCAAAGTAACTCAGGCTCTCAGATAAATTTGTCATAAAACTCCCTCAAAAGCAAAGCTAACGCAGGACCTGGCAGCCAAGAAACTCCTTCCCAGGCCACTGGCCCTGTGACACCATTCTTTCTGCTCTAATTTCTGATGCAATCAGACTGCCCGGAGCAAAGCAGAGCTCACAGAAGTGCTGGCTCTCAGAAGCACTGAACACTTCAAAGCTGAAGGGTGAAACCCTGGCCACGCTGAAGTCAATGGGAATTTTGCCACCAGCTTCAATGAGACCAGGATTTCACCCGGGGAGTTTAGCAAGTGTCACTTCTCTGCCAGCACACTTCTCATCAGCACAGTGTGCCACGGTGAGCACAGACAATGCAAAGGGAGGGAGAGGGGGAGAAGGCTGGGGAACGGAGCTGAAGGGAAGTGTATGAGAAGTCCATCCAGGCTGAGAAAACAAGAGAGAACAGAAAAAAACTGCAAAGATTCTGATGACAAATGCAAGGAAAGGGAGAGGAGAAAACAGAAGCACACAAAAAAAACAACAGCAAGGTTTTTCATTCTCTCAAATTATTCCTTGAAAGCCTTTCACGAGGTAGTTCTCAAAGTTGGGTCTATGGGGCTACTTCTAAGGGACATACAAAAGGTGACTAAGGAAAGCAAGTCTATCACCAGTAAGAATAAATTCACCAGGGGTCCCCACATTCACAAAAAAAGGCAAAAAATAGAAAAGGGGTCTTTAACAGCTAACAATCAAAACAGGAGATTGGAAAACACCAGTACTAGGTGTAGCTTGCACTGAACAACGAATGGGATTCTTCTTGTGAAAACTCCTGTCTGGGCCTCAGGTACACTGTCACTGGGGAGATTAATAAAGCATGGTTTTTCTCAACATCAGTCACTTATTAAAGCATCAGAAATACATGTATTGGGCAAGAACATTAAATAAAGAAATTCCATCTCCTAGAGCTTATGCTTTCTTTGCAGCCTCTACAAAGTCCACAGTGCAGAATTTGCCTGAAGACAGGGAGATTCAGCACGAATCTTTGCAAAGAACGGGATCACATTTATGTGCTACTAACAGTTCATCCATGATGGGAAGTTCCAAGATTTATACCTCCCATGACAGGATTTCCCCAAAGCACTATGCAAGACACAACTGTCAGGAAGCAGATTTCTAGTTTGACCAGGACTTTAACAAAGATCTCATACCAAGGCCCTACGAAATAAATGCACCTCATGTAAATTTTCACTGTTCACAAATCAAGCTAGAAATCCTGATGCTTAAAATACTAGAAGAAAGACTCTGCAGCTATGCTGAATGGGTGTCAGAGTATAATAAAATTCACAGATTGAAAGCAGTGCTGGCAGTGGCTGTGCCAACAGCTGAATACCCTAATCTCCTGGCTAACAACAAGAAAAAAAAAAAAGGGGGGGGGGGGGCAAGCAACAAGAAAAGAAAATGTGAATCAGAAGAAGTGGATCCATTACCAGAATATGTATTTGATAGATGTAACAAAATGCAAATTAAATTCCAGAAATACCTCAGAAGGTTTTCGATCTTCATGTCTGGAACACGAAGTCCTCCGATGTCGAGATCTGGAATGCTGGGACCAGGTGGACAGACCTAGGATAGAGAAATGATCATTTGCAGACGCTGCTGCCATCTATCAATACAAGCCTTTGCTTTCTCCACACCCCCAAGAAGGCCAATTGACTTCAGTGGGACAATATGAGTATGGCAAGCCAGAGTCAGGCTACTCTGACAAACCACCAAAAGACTCTTTCAAAATGAATCAGAAAATAAAAGTTACTCGGTGGTAAACTACTGTGATTGCTCTTCTGGTTTGGTTTGTTTACAATTCCCTACTGGTACGTGCATGTATTGGCTGCACTGCACTTACCGACCTTCCACCCAGCATTTGAAGAAAGCTACCTCATAACATGCTTCCCCCTGAGCACCAATAAACCTCTTTCTGCAGATTAATAACTGACCAGGATGTCTACTGATTAAATATCCCAATTGGTTACCCAAATTTTACCAGATCAACCTTGCACACAGAGTAGAGCCCACAAAACAAGCTCTTGTCTCTTCTCCTGAGCAATTCTCTCAGTGCGGTTGTACACTTTTTGTCTGTCTGCTTATTCATTACATCCCAAAGAAATTATACCTTTTTGTCTTGAAACCTTTTGACAGAGTCTCTGTCAGCTTTCAGAAATATTTTAACAGGAGAACAGGAAAAAGAGAAAATCTACACTCCACTGACAAGGTAGTGCTTTGACACCAGAGTATATGATACTTGTGCAAATCAACTGATTTTAATTCAGTAAGATTTACAGGTAGGGCAGGTGTTTTCCACTGCCAACTACACAGAGTGACGAAAAAGCCAGTAAATCCTTACGGGCTGGAGAGATGAAGGCTTTGTAATAAGCTCTGTACCATAGAGAAGCCAGGACCTACATGCTGCACTCTGAAGGATGAACACAGGTTTTGCAACCCTGGGCATTAATTGAAAACAAAAAAAAACTGAACTGATGCAAAGGACAGGGAGCTGCTGGAGAGGGTACAGCAGAGGACTACAAAGATGGTTAGGGGACTAGAAAATCTCTCTTATGAGGAAAGGCTGGGGAATTGGGTCTTTTTAGTCTGGAGAAGAAAAGACCAAGGGGGGATCTGATCAACACCTATAATAAAGGGTGGGGATGGGGCCAGTCTTTTTTCAGTGGTGCCCAGTGACAGGACAAGAGGATATGGGCACAAA
This sequence comes from Calidris pugnax, assembly GCF_001431845.1. NCBI lineage: Eukaryota > Metazoa > Chordata > Aves > Charadriiformes > Scolopacidae > Calidris > Calidris pugnax. The sequence continues at coordinate 11,276,615 of NW_015090920.1, forward strand.
CTTGAACATAGGAAGTTCCATCCAAACATGAGGAGGAACGTCTTTACTTTGAGGGTGGCAGAGCACTGGAACAGGCTGCCCAGAGAGATGGTGGAGTCTCCATCCCTGGAGACATCAAAACCTGCCTGGACACTCCTGTACAACCTGCTCTGGGTGGACCTACTCTGGCAGGGGGGTTGGACTAGATGATCTCCAGAGGTCCCTTCCAACCCCATATCATTCTGTGATTGTGTGAAAGGCTTTCCCACACTGCTCATTTCTCCACTGCCTCTGCACAGAGATGCTAGGAGTAAAAAGCAAGAGTAAAAAGTGTAAGGCTACAGTCCATAAGAGCAACATCGCCTCCCATCATCCAGCAGAAACCCCTTTGGGATCAGAAAGCACTGTTCAAAACCAGACTGCATAGGACAGGATAAATTCTCTACTAAAAACAGAAATAATTTTCAAAATGAAGAGACTGTCCAAGACTTTCATTGGAAAGATATGACTGAGTAAGAAGTCAGCAGAAGAATTTGTTATGTTGTATTTGGGCTTTTGTCTTCTCTTTTCAGTTAGTAATACATTAAGAAGTCTGCCCCAGTACAAACCACTCTGTAACACAGCAGTGAATAACAGACGTTACACAGAACATGCATAATGGTCAATATTGAAGCAAGGGATGCAGCAGACAAGCAGACAGCTAAAAATCTATTCTTCTGAGGGAAGAATACAGCAAAGATTATTTTAAGCAAATTATAGTGTTTTAATATAAAAGTTGGTGATTTAAAAGGCTTTTAAAAAGCCACGTGCACTTTTCCTAAGCCCCTCTCTATTTTAAAATCTTTCTAAATTTTCTATTTGTTTGGAGGAAAATAAAGAAGAAAAAAAAAAAAGAAAAAAAAAAGGAAGAAAGTGACCGACTGCCATTTACTAATGTGCGGAAAGCCAGATTCCCAAGATCTTTCAATTACCACCCCACTTAAACATTCTCTTGAAAACTAAAGAAAATACACAAGCTGCAGCCTAAACTCCTCCTGGGGATCCTATCAGCCCATACCCAAACTCAACCTGAAAAAGAAGGCAATAAGTGAAATCACTTGAAGTGTCAGATATACAGCTAAAATTCACAACAGAAAAACAGATCTTTTTTTTTCCTTGCAATATTAACATTTTAACATTAAGACAGATGTGATTTCTTTAATCAACAGTCTCACTGGAAGACACAGACCACATACATAGCCACACATATTAGTATTCAGTTCTTGTGGGTTCCATCGGCAAGACATTAATATCTGACCAACTATCTGCCGCTGAGGTATCCAGCAGGTTACACCACTGCACCAGCAAGTCAGACACTTGGAAATTTCTAATTCATTTGTAGATCTGGGTGTTCTGGCCACTGCTGGAGCTGGGGGAGGGAGTCTGCACACCAGGTAAGGAATTAAGAACAACAAGCTGTGCTGGCAAAGTGATGCGCCCTGGTTTGATTCTCAAGTGTCTGTGGGAGAAGAGCTGGTGAGTCTGGAGGCTTTAATACAGTTGTCCCCAAGCAATGCATGCATCTGGGAAAATTAGAGAGGTAGCAGTATGATGGATGTACTTCTGGATCTTTACCCGTATGCTTTAATTCTGCTCTGATGACAACTAATCATAAACTGAAGACAAGTAAGCAAGCATATGGGCTTTTTTAGGGGGAGAGGGGGTATTAAAAGATGGCTTTCCAGGTCTCTCATGCCACAGAGAAGCTACAAAGGTGAAGTGTAAAATAATCCCTACCATATCTTCCATCTCCATCACTTTATTGTGTAATCTGCAGATGCTACACATCAAAACAGTGTCTTAAATGTGTACTTCTATTTTAGACACAGTCCATGTACACGTGGCCTAACCCCCTGGGTTAATTAACTATTCCATGCAACGTGAAAGGTCAACTCTTAGCACCAAAACTACAGAATCTTCATTTTAAATTACTTTTCTGAAGCACTGCACGACAGCACACTACATAAAATTTCCATGCATAAGGGACAACTAAAACGCAGCCAGCCTTCCTCAGGATATATTATAATGAGTATTTTTTCCATGCTAACTAATTTCCTACAACGAATAAGGGAAGAAATAGTTTCTTACATGGTTCCGTAATAGCTGCTTCCTTGCATATAAAATTGGTGAATGCACAGTGAAAACACACCATGTTGTTAGTAAGTTACATGGTTAGTAAGTTTAGTAAGTTAAGTAAGACTGTTTTATTTTTCTGAGCAGTGTAAACTGACTGTACATAATACTAGGAGAAAAAGGTGGAAGAATTTCTCATGGGACAGAGATTTTACTGCCCACTCAGATCTGTAACTGCAGTTACCAGATGACCTTTGGCAAGGGCTTCACTTCAGCAGGGACAACATTTACTCACTGAATAAACAAAACCTAACTATAAGGCATGCATTCACAGATTCAAACAACCAGCACCACTTAGACACAGAAGTGCAAGAAATTGAACGAGCCAAGCAAATGATAGTAAAATATCCTAGTATTACATTTATTTATTATTTATAAGTATCCTAGTATTAAATTTAACTACTTCTGAAATCTCAAAGAAAGTGTTTCAACTCTGCTTCCATTAAAGTTAATGGCAAAATATCACTGCCTTCAACAGTGCCAAGACCAGGTCAGTGAATTACCCAAAGCCACTTTCATTAATAAGCAATCCACCCACTCCGAGTATACCAATAAAAGCACAGGAGGAAAATTAAGGCTGTTATTTGTCTTCTAAGCATCCTTTCCATATTTTCATACCTAATCCAGAAGAGGGATATCACTGAAAGGAAAAGTTCACAGGCAATTACAGCTACTTCAGTGATTAATGATCTGATTTTTACATCTAAATACATGAAGTAAGAAGCACTCCTGGATTATACGGAAGGAACAATCTGCTGTGGTCAAAATACAGGATTCAAAACAGCTCTTCTGTATTATAAAAGCACACAAACCCAATTGAGTTAATTTAGAAAGACTCCAGACACTTTTCAGCAAAATGACCCTCTTGCACTAAGTATCAAAAATAACTATATTCATCAACAATTTTCAGAATGCTTGCCTTCATCCCAAACTGGATTAGGATCACCAAGACTAGAAAAAAAAATTAAAAATCAAGGCAGAGTTAAACCCAATTTTGGTAAAGTAATGAAAAAAAAAATCAGGGAAGCCTGAATCACTGGGATTTGGAAGATGTAAAACTTTTGTAAGATAACATTATATACCTCACAGGAGAAATGAGTTCTACAGCAGATGGAAAATTAACAAGATGTGAAGTGAGCCCATACTACCAAAAGCCACATGAACAACAGTGATATGAAAAATACACAATTCCAAAGCACAAAGCTGAATAAACACATCTAAAACATGCATCACTACCGATGTTTGGCATCAGAGTTGAAAAGTGTCTTATTAAGTGCCTATCCCATTACAGGACTGTGCAAGGTAAAGATGAACATAGCAGCCTGACATCAGCACTCCAGGAGACACACCAAGACCATTCTGATTCTTTTACAGTTAGGATCCTTTCAGACAGCCTAGGTGTTCGAGGTAGGAACATGCTCCTAGGAGGAGGCTCATACTCTTACTACGTGTCTTGAGTTTTCCCTTTGCATTTACTCACTTACACACAAAAAGCAAAAAGAAAGCCCAAACCACTAATGAGGTGTAATTCCCAGCAAGAGAGGCAAAGCTCTAATACACTACTGGTGCTGGAAAAGCGACTTTTAAGATTCAAGTAGGAAAACTTTCTGTTCCCCATGGCTATTATATACACCTTGCACTGTAAATACAGTGTTTTTGTAATACTGCTACAGGGTGTATGTAACACATACACCTCCTGATAATAAAAGAAAGCAATCAAGGAGTGTAAATTCTTTTTCCACGTTTGTGAAGGACACACACTTCCCAAAGGGAAAAACATAATCAATTTTAACTGCATCAATTTATTAAATGACCTGTCAAGAATATGTTTTGATTCAAAAAAAAAAAAAAAGTCCATCAAACCAGGAAATTCCTCAGGACCAATAAAGCAATTGGAGCCCTGGGGGAATTCTACCCCACAACTAATATACTACTCAGCGTGAGCAGAAAAGGCTCAGCTATTACCTATCACGCACGAGGCTGCTGTAGAGCCACCTGCAAGGCAGCCAGCTGTGTCCCCAGAGAACGACCTGCTGCTACAGCCTCTGAACACTTCAAAGCCTCAGCTCACCTCTCCCGCCGTAAATACACCATTACACCAGGCAGCACAACAGAGCAAAACATCCCCGACACGGATGTATGTCTGGCTGTCACTTCTGCTTAACGCCGGCACTTCCAGCTGCCTCTGCTGCTCCTCAACCCACTCTGAGACCAACTAGGTGCTGCTGCCAACACTCTGTCAGAAAGATCTGCAGCCTGAAAACATAGATGCTCAGAGTCTCCCCATTTGCTGCCTGGCCCGCAACTCTCTACAGTAAGGCTTTATGTCACTTAAACATAAACTCCACATGTCTAGACCCAAATTCCAGCACAAATAAAACAGAAGCAGACTATTCTAAGGGTGGTTTTCCATTATGTTAGGTATAGAAAGAGCCGTCTGTGCAGAAGACTTCAGGCCTTATCACAGAGAAAGCAGCACATATGCAAACACAACCCATGACATCACTTCACATAGCCAAATTCCCCTTCTCCTGTTTCTGGCGCTGGAGGGTTTGCCCATCTATCTTCCTTATCTTTACATAATAGGGTATTATTATACAATAATCTCATTCAAGATCAAAACAGAAAAAGCGACGGCCTTTTATCTCTTGTCAACACCAATCCTACTCAAAATTTAGTGTCACTAGATAACTACCCAACTGCAGCTGCCAAACAACGTGTGAATCCATTGGCTCTCTGCAGCGCCTTCCCACAACGCTGCACGACTGCCCAGGGTCTGGCACATGCAATGAGCAGTCCCTGTGGCCCCCTGCTACAGCCCTTCAACACAACCTCCCCCCGTGATCCCTTTTCTCAGCAGCACACGTTTGAGCATCAGAACCTCAAAGAGCACACACATAGGCACACGTCACGCTTCTAATGGTGAAGAACTCCTAGACTCCATCATATTTTTCATCACAAGACCCAAGTGCCACTCTAGGTCCCTAGCACAAGGCTCCCCACTGCAGAGATGTTTTACTGTAACAGTACACGAAGTTTAGCTCAAGTTTAATACAGATTATCGAAGTCAATTGGAGCGCCTCTCAGGCTAGCATTCACAGGTTGGTAACATCATGTCATCAGGCCTTACAGCTCCAGTGGGGTGAGGTGTGCTCACCATCTACAGTCTTGCAAAGAAAAACGTGCCTCTCCAAAAACGATGGCAACAATTACGTGACGTCCCTTCCTCAGATGTGATACCCCACCAGCCCAGGTGAGTCTTTCAAATCACTCTTCCAGAGTGCTCAAAAGCCTAAAAACTTCACCAAAAGTCACCCTGCCCCAGTGAGCCTAACCTGCAGGTGAGATGCTAGCTCTGACCATTCGTCATCACTCCAAGTGCCACAACCCTTCCTCAAAAGCACAGCAATGACTGCTAAACTTGCTGCTTTGCCTGAATTCCAGCACTGTAACTGCACTGCATTCTGTTGTTTCATCATCCATCCCTCACCCACCAGCCAGTTCAACCGAAAAACGTCTTAACTTCCTTTTCCTAAGAGGCTGCACAGCACTGGGCACACTGCTACGTAATCGCCACGTTTCAGGCCAGCAGCGGCTGCAGTTCTGCAGTAAACGACGTGCCCACCTCAGGCTGTGTACTCTGCAACCTTTGCCAGGGCTCTCTAGGATCCATCTCAAACACAACAGGAACCCACTGGGATGAAAAGCCCTTTCTAAATCTAAGATCCCCATCATTCAGTCAGAGCAATGGATATTAGCAAAATATGTTTAACTTTAAGATAACATTTGTTTAGCAATGACAGAATAAGGGTCCGTCTAAATTACAGAACTACATTCCATAATCCGTAAGTATTAAATCTTTCATTTCTCGGAACGGATGTGAAACCTTGTACATCTTGGAAGTATTTTCCATCTGCAAGGATCTTCAGTTCTTCTCTCAGACACTCTGCATGTAGGAGCATGATGAACTGATAACCCCTCCAAGAATAAATGAAGAGGCACCGTCGTAGAGGAAGTAAAGTGTGAAGAATGCTCTGAATTCCTTGCTCATGGAAAACAGCGACCAAACTCTTTTTGACATCAAGGAGGGCCTGGATTTCACCCAAGCTCCCTACGATACAACTGTCTGAGCTTCAGCTCTTGTCTCAAACACAATCTGTCCACGTGTCCAAGCAATTTGTGCAAAAGGAATGATATAAATGGAAACTACTCCACTGCACAACTTCAGCTCACCAGGAAACAAAAGCACGTGAATACTCAGCACAAACCACCTTTGCAGATTTACAGACCAAGGAGGCTAAAAAGTCAGGTCAAACACTGAGCAGGAAAGATAAAAGAGCTTCAGAATCTAACATTTAATTAAGAGTAAGACCTGGAGTCATAAAGAAGAGGAGGTTTATTTTCAATGGAGAAGCAAGCTGAAATACAACACAACAAAAATTGCTTAAAAACTACCAAAGCCTTAGCCAGCCATGCTGACAACAAGGACGTAATTGAGTTTGAGGTAAACATCACTAATTTACTTAATACAGGTTCTGAAGAAGATGGCATGTACATCACAAGGCTTTTATGATGGGCCTGGCTAATATTAACGTCTATTATAGCTGCTGTAATACACTGTCTGGAAAGGGACCGAAAGTGACAAGCTGCCAGGTGACAAAAAAAGGATTACTTTGAGGCGCCAATAATCTCAAACCCTTCCCCAAACCTCTCCCACTACCATTTCTCTGTATTTAGACAAAAGTTCAAAATCCAGAACTATGCCTGCAGCCATTTTTATTCAATTATATTTCATGGGTAAAATGTTCAAAAGTCACCTATAATTTCAGAAAACAAAATCTCTGAGAGCACACATATTGAGGGACAAACTGCTGAACTGGCTGTGCACAACTTTCACTGACACCTCTTGCTCAGTGCGTCAAAATATGCTATTTCAGCCTCTGTCTAATTGAGGCTTTAGAACTCTGATTTTAAGGGGACACAGCTCAAGGATTTTCAGTAGTTTGGCTGCAGGACATAAACACCTTTGGGGGCTTGAAGGACATAAACACTTTTGGGAGCTTGAAGTCTGCACTTAGGCTTTTGGGAAAGAATCAAGTCAGAGGGCAAAACAGAATTGATGAGAAAAGCAAAGGTTCTGTCTTTAAGCTGAAAGGCTTTAAAATACTGCAAATAATATATAACCACCCACACTAAAATATCTTATCTAAGTCAGTAAATACATGTACATACCCTAGGCCTGCAGCCATGCTAACCATTCCTCTCTTCTGTGTTTCACCCCCAAATGAATGTTGTTCTCCCTTCTTTCATCTCACAAAAGCAGAGCATCTTTTTCTTTTGCTGAAGAAATACAGATGCTTGTATCTTCAATATAATGCATTTTTAGTTCTTGGGGTATGAGGTTTATTTTTCCATCACCTTGTGACTACCAAGAAAACTGACTCAGTTCAGTGATCTAATAGAAAACAATCTTTGTATGCTCATTTATTTTTTTAGATAAATTCCATTACTAGTAGCATCATTATTATTACCTTATAAATATTCAGGCTCCCGAGTTCAATGAAATAAAATGTGTACTTCTTCATGCCAAAATCCATTCCAGGTGGCACTAGTCTACAGGCTGGAGTCTACGCGAGACAAGCATCCCCATTCAGCTTACTCCAACACCATTTAGTCAGTGACACTCATGATGAATCTGAGACGCCTGATCACACAGCCTACTAAGGCACATTAGGAAAACTCAGCTTCAGAACTGGAGAAACCCAATGGTTGGAGGCCAAATCCTCAGCCTGGGAGGCAAGGGAGAGCAGTGCTGAGCTCTAATCTGAAGGACTATTGAGTTCAGTACGATGGGAATGCAAGAAGCGCACCAGAGGGTCAAGAGGTGCCACTGACTGAAGGGAAGCAGATGTTTGGCAATAGGATTCCAACTAAGTGTTGATTAAAATTTCAACTTTTCAATTACAAGACGCCTGTCTGAAGTGCTCAGAGTAGTCTATTTAATTGTTTTCTGCCTCTGGAAACCCCAAGAAGGAAAAACAGCTAGTGAAAAATTTAAAGCCTTCAACACGGAGCCCAGAAACTCACAGAAATCTTTACCTTTTAATTTTTAGGCAACAAAATTTGCTTACCCTTCTAACACTAGTTACCACTACAGTGAATCAGAGATGCTACTGACAAAGTAATAATACAGAAATTTACTAGAACTACTGATTACTCTATGTTAAGACAAGAAAAGATTAAATGAAGGTGAAACCTGTAAGGGGAGACCCTTGACATTCAAACCCAGTTGCAAGGAACGACTGCTATCTCCTGTAACAGGAAAGGTGGAGAGAACAGGCCTGAGCATCTGACACAGTTCTCAGGAAGTGTGGATGACAAAAAGCCTTGGAGATACTGACCCTACATCACATGTTATCTCAGTTTCTGATTATTAAATCCTTCATCTTTTTGAGCATGTGTATTGTAATAGAATGAATACACAGGAACCTGTGTCTGAATTTGCCCAGTAACTTCACAAGGGGAAAAAAAAACATTAATCAAGGGGAAAAAAAGTGTAGAGAAAGGGAAGTGGTATATATTTCAAACAACACTTGAAAACACTTTTAAAGTTTCCCTGCCTTTTGCCATGTAATTTATTTAACAACAGTTATTCATATTAATTAGGCTTTAAAATAGAGAGATCATAAAAGGGCAAGGGCTTGTTTTTCTTTTCCTAACTCATTTTCTTAGATCTTGATCTATGGAACAGATGAAAACACAGTTTTTTTTAATAAGTAATTCAGTAAGTCGACAGCTCTATTCCAAATAGTTATATATCAAATGACATTCTAAATAAGCATTGTAATCAGCAACAGATCAGTCAACTGTATCTATTTCAGATCTTCAATTCCAAGATTATCTGCTTCATATTTTATTTGGTAAAGCCTGTAACATAAGGCACATGAAGGGATCAAAGAGTAAAACAGAACAGATCAGAGAGTGAAAATAAGCACTATTATCAAAATGAAACACTATTATAAAAAGGTGCTAGGGAATGAAAAAAGGGTAAAGCAGAATTCTAATGAAAGACATCACGTTTGCTGCTACTTGTCTGTTTTACAAGGAAAAAAACCACATCTTTGTTTTGGGGGAGTACACATCACCTTTGAGGAAATACACCAACTTCAATCTTTACAACGTCAAGTAAACTTCTAATCAAGAAAAAACAGGTGTGATTCAGGATTTTTTTACTGCAAAATCCCCCAACTGCAGGTTGTTCTCCAAATCCAAGCCAAATTCCACACCTCTTTCACAGATTTTACTCACTCCTTATTTGGACTAACTCCTAATCAGCTTAATAGTTCTCACCTCCTCCAATCCTTTTACCACTCCTTCATTTCAGCAACAGTTTGCCAAAGGTTGTTTTCAGGTGCAGACTTGGCCATACCTGAGCGGACTCTCGTGGTGCACAGACACAGGGAAGAAACCCCCGCAGGTGAGGCAGTCATCTCTGCCGACCCACAGTGCAGCACGGGGCCACCTGCTCAGAGTAAAGCTCTCAGAACCACCCAAGAAACCTCCCTGATCATTTTCTGTTACATTTCAGGCTGTAGTCTCACAAAAGACTTCCGATTTGAGGATGTGCACCCAGATAAATCAAATTAAAACCAGGAAAATCTGAAAACTGGCTAAGATGCACTATTGTAAAGTACAATCAACCTGCTTGTTTGGGCAAATACAACACCTTGGCACATCTCCCAAACTGCCATTTTACTACTCCACGCACCCCCCCTTCTTCTTCTTTTTTTCTGCTTAAATGAAAGATTATCAATCCCCAGAATCCACATACAAGAGACATATATACACCATACAGAGCTCAGTGTTAGCTACGACAGTACAGAAACAGTTAAAAAAAAAAATAAATACATTCTGTATCCAAATTACTGGTTTACTGAAATCAGATTCTTGGAAGTTATCCCTCAAATAAGATAATCTTCAAACAAAATAAGGAACAACTTTTATGCACCATCAATCTTTTCTGCTTAAGTTTGAAGCAATCTACCTTTCCATTGCGTAAGAGAGCGTGAGAACACTGAAGCAAGTTTCAGACCCTAATGCAAACTTCTGTTAAATACTGAGCTGGGGACAATGCTAGCAGATGTCTCAATGCAAGTTCTGGCCTCGTAATGATAAATTATGCTGTTTGTAAAGATTTTAAAGACAACTACCAACTTTTTGTCTTCTTTCATCTTCTTAACTAACACTAACCTGGGCAATACACCGGGGGGTTCCTGAGCCTACCTGCACTCAGAATGACTGAGTTCAAAACTGGATCATCCCAATTACCCATTTCTACCCATCCATCCAATATGCAGAATGCCTCTTGCCACATAAAACGCTGCATTAAAACGTGTTTTCAAACTCATAACCTACTGCACTCTACAACAAAGCAGCACTTACTGCCATTGTCGTCAGAATCCTCACTGCTGCTGGGAAGCCGTCGTCGTTTCATGATCTCCACGGGAAACAGCAGGCAGCCTGCAAAGCAATGAGACAGCACTTAACCCGAGATAATAACACCACAGTCATCAAGTTGTGTTTGTGATGGCATTCGAGGATTTACAGCACACAAAGGAAAACAAACAACTTTAAACAGCATCTGAAATATGAACAGTGAATATCTCAAGGATGCTTAATTAGGCAGTCATCATCCAAGCAGGTGAAGAAAACTGGAGAGCATCAATAAGCCCACCAAGACTTTCACCCCAAAACAAAAACATAGTTTGTTGTGAGAGGTCTTGAAATCACTAAGAATCTGCAGTCAACACGCTTAACTTCCCCTGCTCACTCTGACACTAGATTTGCAATACAATAACATTTTTACTGCTCGTGTAAATATTTACTTTGGCTAACATGTTTTTGGAACCATTTATTCCTGCTTAAAGTGCCAGATTTACAAAATCAAAGATTAAAATCATCCACTTACATATATAAAAAAAGAAACATCAGCAGTAGCAAGCCAAGTCGTCTCAGATTAACTAAAGATGTGTCATCCGTGCCCTGCAAGGCACCACCCCCTAAGGTAAGAGAGTTACTTCCTCCTGCAGGCACATTTCCCACACCAAGCCTAACACTAACTCTTCTTCAGCAATCAGACCGCCAAGCCAGTACTCACAACCTCCTCGACCTCTAGCAATACTGAGTTAAACTGAGTTCAAGGCAAAAGGTTCCCTATCATTTTAAATGCTATTCAACAGGGCGTTGGGATTTCCACATGTATTCTCTGTGGAACGAAACCAAATTGGGAAAAATTAAGGAAGCTGCAAATAGCTAGTCAGCATTTATATGTAAAAAGCTATTACAAAGTGTAAGTTGAACAGCAGAAAAAACATGACAAGACAAGTGCAGAAAGGCACATCCACTTTAAGTTAAACTGACAAGGACTCCAGATGCACATCAAATCCCCTGAGTCTTTGCTTACCAAATATCAATTGTGATATCAACAAGGTCTGGGTGTTCTGCTCGCAGCAAAGCCCTCATACGTACCTCTGGGGCACTGATTTTGAAATCAGATGCCAAAATACTTTTGTGCTTCTAGGTCAGTGCAGAAAATCAAACTCCCTCATTTTCACGTGAGTTGACATTTCCTAGAAACCTTTCAGCAACACTCTTTTTTCAGTGTACATTTACTACTTCAACTTTCCTCACTAAGAACACATCTCATTACAGTAAACTCAATAATGCTTTAAACTTCTATAAGACTAATTCGTCAAATAGGGAAACCCCAAAAGCTTAACCAAAGCCTAACACTATTTCCAAAAAAAAAAAGCACAAGAATATTTTCTCTTCCAAAAGTGATTTATATAAAAAAGATATAAGCGTTTTTTGAGGAAATTCATTTTATCATCACTAGCAAATCACAAGCAACTGAACGTGAGACTACTTTACACTTCCAGTGAATTCAATATAGTTGTAAGAGCCTGAGCACTGCCAGATTGCCTGTGTTTTCATATTACACATGCAAACAGAGGTAGGGGGAAGCCTCCCTCCCACAGAGTGGCTTTCCAGAGTGGTATTTAATACGCCTGTCTTTGAAACATGTAACAGTTTAGAGCTGCAAATTTCGCTCAGGAAAGGTAAAGAGAAACTGAATGGTTCACTTCACTACTTTGTCACCAATTCATCGAGTAAAAGTTCACACATAATGTCTGATGCCAGAGAACAAAGAATCATAAATGACAACCTCTTACAGTGCTAGAGGATTCTCTTTGAAGCAGACCAGAACTTTGTGTGTACGGCAGACAGGAATGCTGCCAATGAATAAATACACAGACCAGCCTGGACCATCAAAATCATCTGCATGCAGATGATGGAAATGTAGTAGATCCAGAGCCAAGTTCTCATTCAGTCACTTATACAGACCAGAAAGCCAACATTCAGATCCAAAATGGGCTTTCTGTTGGACCAGAAAGCCAACATTCAGATCCAAAATGGGCTAAGACAACTGAAAAAACAATTAGCTACTACAAGGCCAAAATCAGAGGGATAAATATTAATTCTGTAAGGCACTTTTTCTAGTAGTTTATATACTTTTCCTGTAATTGAAAGAAACATTAACAATATCAATGTAAAAGAACATACTCATTTAGAATGGAAATATCTCCCATAAACAAAGTAAAAAGAATATGGAAGAAAATAAAGAAAAATTACATTATTTCAGAAACCTAACTTGTATATTCCTGGTCAAAATCCTCACTTCTTAGTTCATTCCCACATGGTCTGAAAAGTACTATGCATCGCAAAGCCAAATAACATTGTGTATATATACGGTCGCACACTCATTAGCTTGCAATGAGCAAGAAAATTCAAAATTCTGCTCCTCCACATCCTTTTGGATGAGCGTATTTAGAGCTTACCTTCTCCTAGTCACACTCTGCAAATTCACAAAATAAGGAAAGACCGGGAAGCTTCTCCTTCCTACCATGTGTCTTTAAAAAACAAACTAAAACGTTTTTGTTGTTGTTGCTGTTTAAAGTAGAGAGTGATATTCACACCTCCCAATTCAAACACTCTGCACAGTTCTTCAGTAAGTAGGAGAAGCCAGAACAGAAGCCACTTCCCCAGAGCACAGAGTATTTGGTAAGGCAACTAATTTCCTTGTGCACTCTAGTTGGGTTCCTGAAGTTGGCTACACTGAAAAGCCCACGTTCTCGAAAGTAGCATTAAAAGAAAAAACCCTTTTGACGAAGCTTCTGTGAGATTCCTTCATAGATGCATGTGAAAAAAGAGTTAAAATCAAGAGATCTCATTTTCCCATCTTTGAACCTAACCTGAGTTTTCAGAGAGCTAAATCACAGACAGAAAAGCAGCATTTGGCTTCAATAGCAACTCTCAAATCTCCTAAGATTAACCCCCTAGAATTTTTGTCATTAGAAGTAATAAAACAGCCTTTTCAACCTCTAAAATCATTTTAAATTGTTCCCACCAGATGTTCATATCCACAGTTCAGAACACATGTTCTAGAGATAACACCAGCTAGTAAGAATTACAACCCCACAGATTGAGACGCTGCTGCTCTGAAGGGTATCACAGTGCCTCTGCCTCAAAGACTATCAGTTTCTATCAGGTGATGATGACCTCAAAGTCACACAAGAACTGCATTAAAAATAAACACAGATTATGGATAGTGATGGTTAGGTGCAGGCTTTCCCTGCTCAACTACAGACACACACGTTTTTCCAGCATGTGCAGAAAACACTGTGAATTCAAGTAATGCTTTTTTAATCTTCAAGAAAAAAAAAACAACCGAACTATAGTAACTCCTTCTTCATGGGAGAATCCTTAACTAAAAATAAGGAGGTATTCTTACACTGACAAAGGCAGAATGGAAAAACTATTAAACTTTTCAGTAACATTACTCATCTCATTCTCTTTCCTTTCCTAATCTGAGATTTGAGTGCCAGCAATATTACTTTTCTTTGAAAGTCTCACTTTTGGCAGTCATGAAAATGTCGGTATTTTTCACTGGACTTGACTTTGACACACACTTAATACACTCAGGTGAGAATACAATGCATTTGACCCAACTCTGATTCATTAAAACATATTCTGAAACTGAAGTAGGTCTGTCAATTTCAACAGGTCAGACGTAAAGACAGGTTCATCAAGACTGGTTGTGCCCCAGATAATTTGATGGCACAAATGGGCTACGATCACTATGTCTGTAAGCAAAGAGATTCACACATAGGCATAAAAAGGGTGGAACATTTAAGCCAAGCTTTAAGATTCATACCACTAATGAGTAAAAGTGATGCACTCAGCCTGCAACACTTGCAGGACAGGAAGAGACCACCCAAATTACCAAGCTCATTTCCCAACAACTGCCTGCAACCACCAAATTGCTGTTTAGTCCCGATGTTTCCACAAAACACTCACTGCACCCACTCAAACCACAAAAAAACTTCCCAATCCCCTTCACAAAATGAATGCTTCTCCGAAGCAAGGCCAACCAAACAGTGCCCTTCAACCTCGTCTCTTCTATGACAAACAATTTTACAGCTGTTTTTCCCAAATTCTTACACCAGCCCCAGAAGGGCATTTGCCCACATACTGTTCACCTGCAGAATAAGTCCAGCCCTTAAAAAGCTATGACAGAGTCCAGCAGCCTTAATGTAATAAAGGTATCACTAAGCCAAATATTCCTTGAGTTCCCAGTGACATGTGTAAACACCTAATAACCCAGCGACTTCTGCACATCCTTTCAGTTTCATTTCCTTCAAACATGTTTGTTTGTTCTTATTAAAACCATCCTTTCAGAAATCGGAGAGGGCAACACACAGCATGCTGACAGTTATTTCTCCTGAGGACTCAATTATAACATTTACTCATTTACTGGGGGACTCGGGCAAATGCCAGCCTTCAACCGAACACAGCTTTACAGACACCGCCATACTCCGCTGGCGTTGTTACCCCACTGCCAAGGTTGGACAAAACATCTAAGAGGGCTTTGTGCAATCACACCGCTGCCATCAGTGGCACGGATGGGGCAGAGGCCAGGACTTTGTAGCCACCCAGTCCCCTCAGACGAGCTAGCCAGGCTGAAGGCACCGTGCTTTACCCGAGACACCTCACCCGTGGCTCCTCCACCTCTGAAAGCCAAGCCCTGGGCTTCACTCATTGATTAGATACAAACTTCAAACATACAAACATTATTTCTGGACTCACCTGGTACAATTGCTCAGATCATTTTTAAAGGCAAGACTGCAATGCCTGAAATGTTTCTTCTGGCACTCTATTTTGGAGAGAACACTAAGCCTTTTTCAAAATACTTGTAAAGTGCTATGCAAATAAAATGATTAGATGATAATCCACTATAATCAATGTCAGGCCACAAAATAACATCTGGATTTACATGTCCTTATGGAGGTGAGCAACGACCATCTAACTCTACACAAATAATGAGACAGAATTCAAAAACCAGACATTTCTGCCTACGTCCCAGTATTCGCAGGCAGAGCCAGCACAATGGGTTAGAATCCACAACATGACACATACAGCAAATTCACCATTTTACCAGTACACACTATCATGCTCCTCCACTCTTAACTCTACAAGAGATTAATTTAAAAGAACCAACGAAACCCAAACCCCACACTGGATAGCAATGCCAAGATCCTTCCTTTTCCTTTTTTTTGTCCCACACTAAAGTCCCAGGAGTTGCACAGACACAAGTGAAAAAAATTGGAATCCTTTTTCCCAGCTTCCTCAGAGCAGAGATCCAGCCACCACCCCATACAACTGGCACTGCAGTGTGCACACACACCCCCCCCCATGTGCAACACACCAACAAACTTCTAATGCTACTGCTGTGCAGCTAAGAACACCACATACTTTTTCACTCTGTTTGACCCCAAGTAGAGCGATGATCAAAGAGAAAGATGCAAAGTGTGTCAGTCTTTGTTATGCAAATAGCTAAACAGAACCAGATTTTTAAAAATAATTATACATGAAAAAATCTACATCCTCGGGTCAAAGGTTTTACAAAGCACAATTCCTACTACAGTATTTTTAAGGGCTGTATAAACCCCTGGGTAAAAAGAGTGTATAATTCAAACTCTGACAGACAATTAACTGTAACCGTGTTAACGGGTGTCACTATAATAAACTGCACTGAACAGCTGCAGAGACAGAATGGGAAGAAAGCAGAATTATGACAGATGTACACCCTGAAGACAAACTGAAAAACTGGCTTTTCCTGAAAGGAACCCACTAACTGCAATGAAACTAAGACCCAATTATCTCTAGTACAGGAGAAATCACTTCAAAACACTTATTGTACAAATGGAAGAAAAGTGTGACATAGTGTTAACGAAAAGGAGAGTAGATGAAGACATTTGCCTTCCACTACTGTTACTCTTTTTAAACAGCTTGTTTATGACACCACCCCAGTCTTCACTGAGACTGCAAGGACAAGAGCTGGATTTTTACTTCTACGCCCAGCCCCCAAAAACCAAAGAAGTAAGTTATACTATTAAAATCCAGCTAAAACTTTACAATTTCTCTTCATCACCTATGAAAGCTTCGATAGCGACATTTTCTAGTCATGAAGATACAAGAAGAGCTCTTAAATTAAATACTACAGTATTATGTAGCTCAGTCCACACTACAAAAAAAGACACAGACCTTAAATTTGGAGAAAAAAAAATCCTCCAAGTCTCATGAAACAAGAAACTATGTTCCAAGGCCAAGAGTGTTCTCCACAAGGAGTACTTCTACTGACTTCAGCACACTTATTCAAGATTTCACAAGGAAAGACAGAAGCACCATTTGGACGTATCAGCCCAACGCTCCTCAGCAATCCACATGCTCCTTTATGCACCTGTGCAAGTCAGCTCATAACGTTACCTTACAATCTGGGCAATGGCAGCACATTATTCCCAAACTGTGCCGGTGAAAGTGACTGCCCAAGAGTCTTGAGCAATGATAAACCGAGCTCCATAATTAATTCAACCCACCCTGCACCCACTGCAGTTCATCTCTCCCATCCAGCAAAGGCTGTCAGCCTGGTCAGCTCCAGCTGAAAACAGGAGCGCGAAGCAGCAGTACTAATCACATGGAGAAAACATTTGAGGAAAGACTGGAAGTTGGTTGGTTTGTTGGTTTTTTTACTATATTCTGTGAATTGGGAATGAAACCAGAGAAGCTGGAGGGGAAATCTGCAGCTGTGAGGGAAAAGGGGAGTTTATTATTATTATTTTATCTTAAACATATGTATTAAACATAGCTCAAAAGCAGGGAGCGAGTGGTATCTGAAGCCAGAGGGAAAATCCTGCCACTAAAACATACAACCCTTGCTGTTTCAACAATATCCCACCGAGTGTGAGAAACCTCTAGAAATAGAATCATAACAAGCATATTTTGGCATAACTTTCATGAAGGTTTTAGGTTTGCAAGAGTGGGCAGCTTCTGACTTCCTTAAAAGACAGCGCCTGCTTAAAAAGGAAATTATTCCAAATCACAGCTAAATCTTTCTCTAAAAAGAAAAAATGGGACTAGCATAAAAGCATCTTCCTGCTTTAACATTAAAACGCCAACTAAAATGTGTTTCTAAACGCTATCATAATTTCTAATACTACCTAATAGCTCCCCAAGGAGAAGCAATCTTGCGTGCTGCCACACAAACCAGTCCTTTGCATGTCACACATGGCCAGCGCTTCCTCCACGACCCACGGGGCTCGAGATCCCACGGACTTCCCACCCAAGGGGGAAATCTAATAAACGTTATTCGAACAAAGCCGCGGGCTGGAGGCAAAGGGGGAGACCCAGGCAGGAGTCAGGGGGAGGCAGGCACTGCTCGGGGCTTTCGGTAGCCGCCTGGCAGGTGAAGCGCTGCCTCTAACCCCCCGAACGGCCGGTCGCCACTCGCCCAGCCAACGGTTGCCAACTCGGGGCCGCCTTTTCCAGAGGGCGGGAGCCGGGGATTGAAGAGTCGATTCAAAACCGGCGCCTCACGCCCCTCGGCTCTATGCCGGCCGGCTCTCCTCCTCCTCCTCCCGCAGCGATCCCACCACAGCTGCCGGCGGGGAGAGGGGACGGGGTCAGCTCCCCCGCGGGGGTGGCACCTTCCCGGGCATTTGAAGGCATTTCCATTTGAAACGGCCCGGCTCGCCCCCTCCCTCCCTCCTCCTCCTCCTCTTCCTCCTCCTTCTGGCTCCCTCTCCCGCTCCTCCCCGCCGCCGGCCGCACCAATCCGCTCGGCCCCGGCTGCAAATCAAACTTGGTGCCCCCGGCTCCCCGCCGCCTCTCCCCCAAACCCCTGTCACTGCCCAAAACGGCCACGGCACCTTCTCCAACCCGCCCCACACACACACCCCCCATCCCCACGCTGCGATGGAGCGGGGCGGGGGGGGGGTGCGTGGAACGGGACGGCGGTTTGGCGGCTTGAGCAGCGGCAGCACGGAGGAGACTTGAGCTCATTTTCTGTGTCTGTCTCTCCTCCCACTCCCAGACAGTTCTGGAAACTGTGTATCACCTCTTGTCACAGGAAACCAACCAGCAGGCGGTGCAAACAAACAAACACCCTTTGCCTCCGCCCTCCCCAAAATAATGAACTCCCCACCGCCCGAGCCTCCATCAACTGGCGGGCGCGGAAGGGAAAAGCCAAAAAAAAAAAAATTAAAAAAAAAATAAAATCATCATCATCATCATCATCCACCCGAGCCCAGGGCCGGGCAGGGTGGCAGCGGCGGCAGGGCGGCTTTGTCTAATTTCAGCAAGTGGAATAATCGCCGGAGCCGCACTCACCTCCTCCGGGAGGGGCGGACGGGCCGCCACAGGGACACCCGGCGGCACCGACCCGGCGACACCGAGCCCTCTCGCTCGCCGGGACCCGGAGTTGGGCAGGGGGGGGCGGAGGGAGGGGAAAAGAGCGACCCCGCGGAGCTGCACCCTGGCCGGAGCCCCGGTAACTTCAGCCGTTTGCCCCCCCCCCTTCCCCGCGCTGCTTCTCCTGTTACGTTACGTTCGCCTCCCCGCACCGCCGGTGGTGACGTTCCGTTCCCTCCTCAACACAAACTCCGCCACGGCCACGCCGATTCACCCCTCGGCGGGACCGCAAAGCCACGTCCTCCTGCCCCACGCCCCCCCCCAACTCCACCTTGCCCAAGTTTGCACCGCGTCCCGTCCTCACACACACACACCCCCCGGTCACCGCTCCCGCACGGGGGTCGGACGGTGCGGGGCCGCCGTGCACCTGCTGGCCGCCGCCGCCCCCCGGTGACGGGGATGCCGCTGTCCCCGCCACCACCCCCGGCGGGCCCCGGGCTGCCCCCCACGGACACGCTCTCAAACACGTGCGCCCCGGGGCTCCCGCAAGTTGCTCGCCGGTAGGAGACACCGAGCGGGGAGGGAAGGAAGGGGGTGGGGGACGGACGGGCAGGGACACGACACACCGGAGCACCTATGACAGCCCGTCGCTCTCCACCGCCAGCGGAACACCCACCCGTGCCCCCGAGTAACCGGCTGCGGTTCTCCCTCTCCGAAAGGCAACTTCTGCTTAATTTCACCGATGAGCAGTTTTTGTGCTTTCCAAGCATATTTTTTTTTTTTCCCTACAAGCGAAAGCCAAGTGCGACCGGGGGGTGGGGTGGGGGGTGCGTGTCAGTCTAACTACAAAGCCGCTTCTGCACATAAACACACACACACACACACCCCTGCACACGCTCCCCTCCCTCGGCGAGAAGCGATGGCTCTTGGTGGACATGTGGGTGACACGGTGACAGACGCTGGCCACGGCTCCCCCCCCGCCCCCCGGCCGCCCCC
>NW_015090920.1:11297181-11383328 GCF_001431845.1 Calidris pugnax
CCCCCCCCCCCCCCCCACAACGCACGCTTCTCTCCCCCAAAAATTTCTGACAAGCAGGCAGGGCAACGCCGCACAGGCTCCCTCTGCGTAATTCACTATTTTATTAATTTTTTTTCCAAGGAGAGAAACTGAGGCACGCAAGAGTTAAATGCGGTGGCCACACGCACAGCGCCTAATTGCCAGGGCAAGAATAAAACGGCAGGAACCCCATTCCCAGCGCCCGGCGTTACCCCTCCAGCTCCCCAACTTTGATACTTCTCAAAGGCTAGAAAGGGCTAACACATACTGGGGGTTCTGGTTCACATCTTTCTAGCAGGAAACGAAATTAGCTTAAATTGGCACCAAATTACACACTAAACTTGCCATTATCCAAAAAAATAAAGTATGTTTGAACGCAGATTTCTTTCTTTTCCACATAAAAGGCTCTACCTCACACCGTGCACCTGCGCTCCCTGAGCGAAGGAGAACTCCCCCTTTTGAGCAGAATTCCTCGGCAAATACAGCATGAGGTAATAAACACCGTGGAGAAGATTCAGCATAATCTCAGACACAGAATTAAGGCGATCCGTGGCAAGTAATCCCCATAGTATGCAAATACAAATTAATGCAGCCTCCACAGCAATGTTCGTCTGCCAAAGAATCACACCTTAGTTCAACAGAGGAATTGGGTCATTACTCATCCCTGCAAACCGAGCCGTTTCTCCTGCCATCTCCCCCACCTACCCGCTCCATAATGAAATAGTACTTACCTTGCTGCACATCCTAAAAAGTTGTACTTTACTACAAGAATATCTCCCACCCCCCCGATATTTTTTCAGCATGGTTTTATTCATGGAACACCCTGAAGCATCTTCAGATTTTAGAGCCTTTAGAGACTTCGATTCCTCTTGTTTTCATCTACGTGACAATGAGAAAATACACACATTCTCCCCATTCTCCCGCAACTGACCTTGGCATCCCGACCTGTCAGGATACCTAACGGAGCAGCTTTGCACCCATCAGCAATCTAATTAGAAGTAGCTCCACTGCTGCCATTCATATTCCCAGGATCGGGGCCTTAGCTCTGTCCCATTCATGGGACAGCCATCAGGCACCTGGCATCGCCCGTGCCACACACCAGATCATCTCAATAGTCCACTTATTGCCAGGGTTGTACTCAGACACCCATCCTCTTACCCCTGAGCTTCCAGGAACCTGCTCCAAGGAGTACTTTTCAGTACTGCCCAAAGGAGCCGGTGACGGGAGACTTTGTTGATGTGTATTATCTGAACAGCACGTGCCCGCTGCTGAGCAATGGTATAAACCCCGGAACGGATTAGGTCACAGTTTTTTCACTCCATGGTCTGCAGGCCCCTTGGGAGCTCAGGGATCCTCTCAGAAGTCCATAAAAAGTAATCAAGATTAACAAAGCTATAGTCAGTTGGCATTTACGCTACAGAGGTACACACCTCTACTGGATGAATGCTTTTTAATATTATCCATTGTAAAAGACTGAAGAATCACTGTCTGTCCCACTTTTCTGAATTCTTTCCAAGAAAACTCAGAACTGGCTTCTGAGGAATCCTTAAATGTGAATGCGCTCTCATTTTTAAAGAGGAATGATAGAAACTTTCCTGCCTCAAACTCCTTGGATTTGAGGCAATATTTTTGTTTTTCTTCAATTAGTTTTCCTTCGCACATACAGCCAAGTTTAAGTTACACCTTGTATTTTAGGAGGCATTTCTCTTGGAAGGCATGCAAGGCCATACATATAGAAACAGAACATGAGTGTTTGCAAAATGGTGGGCTGTGTTTTAGAAAGTAGCAAACAAAAATGCTATCTATTTAGATTTACTATGGAAAACCCAACAACCGGGAGCCCTCTGTGCTGGAGAAACAGCCGGTCCAGTTTGATGAGGAAGGTAACACAATCGGAAGATACTCTTTTGTCTCCGCATCACTGAGACTCTACTTGTATGTTTTAAAAGGAAATGTTGAAAAATTGAAGGGCTGGTAGCTGGAAGAATTCTTTGCATTTTCCATTATTTTTGAAAATTAAAGGTGTCATCCTTCAAGACTACAGCTCTTGATAAAGCTGTGTACTAATATAGCTATGGTCAAATGGGCCAGAATATGATAGAGCATACCAGAGTAAGCCACTGGCATCATTACTATAAAACAGTGTGGAAAAAAAAAGGATCTACAAATGATCTAAATAAAGTGATGAGTTGTTCACTGCGGAATCAGCTTTAGCAGCTTAAGACACCGTTCTGGCTCCTGCCTGAGAATACCAGGGGCAGACACCAGAATGGGCTGCACAAGTGGTCCTCAGTTGCATCTCTACAAACTCAGTGCCAGCTTAACCTGCCGGAGCAGGCAGGCAGCCTCCAACGAAACAGAGGATGGTAAAAGCAAGCCACCTGGGGCAAAGAAAGAAATCTTAATTCTGCATTAAATATCTGACTACAGCCTGACTATAAACAGGATCCAAAATGCGAGAGACGGTCTCACAGTAGTTTTCTGCTACCTCCACATTCCAAAGTGATGGGTAAAATTCTGCTGGAGGTAGAGTCAGAAGGCAGGATTTCAGTCTTCATCTCTAACAGAAACTTATCCCCTGAGCAAAGCAGGCATTTTTTTATAATAAATAATGTTATTAGACTCTGTGCCTCACTCCATCATCTTTATATCAGTATTAACACTCATTCCAGGAATACTCAGAGAATAGGTATCAGGCTTGGAGTTAGGCTTTCGACTGACACACAGAACTTCTGGTCCCTTCAGCAAGTTGTTTCATCAGATATAGTCACTCCATATTACATTTTATTTAGATTTTTTGATTGTTTATATAGTTTCTTAATGTCTCCCTCTTGACTGTTATTTCTGAGCAAATGCACAAAGCCAAGGAAAGAATATATGGCTTTTCAGCACTTTTTTCCCCAGTCTTTAGTGGAAATCTGTTACTGCAGAAATGTCTGATAAAATATTTTTACTTCTTTTCTTTTTTTTATTTTTAATTTGATAATACTCCTTTTACACTTGGAATCTTTTCCACTAATTGTTGCAGAATCTCCACACACAAAAGCAGAGCTGATGCAGTTGAGGGTCTCCCCACCGTTAAACTTAGCCCAAGTATCACTTAGAATTCAAAACTGTTCTGGTGCTATTTTGGCTCCAACTTTTAAGAAATACTGCTTCCATTTTCCCCTTCTTTATTTTGAAGATTAGAAACTCGAGGGGAGGAACACAGTATGGATCCAAACCAGCACTGTCAAGATTTCAGCTTGTACTTAATCTTCCATAGACTTCCAGAGAGCTTTCACTTCTCCTGTGAGAAATGTATGTATTGCAGAGAGATAAGACAGATGCAGTTGGGCCAAATCCTGTTGAGGTCCATGTTGTCTCTAGTTGGTCTACTCCCATGAGTGAGGGGAAAAAAAAAAAAAAGTTTTTGACTCATGCATATGTAAATCTATACCACTTACAAATTGCGTAAGTGCAATATTTTTAACTCCTGCAGAAATAAAACTTGCTCACACGGCTTACGTGTGGACCGTAGAGGAACACAGTTGTCACAGTTCTGCCTAATCCAAATACATCATTTGTAGCAACATGACACTTAACAAAATTATGCACAAAAAAATTAATTGTTGCTTTGGCTTTTTATTCCTTCTTATCTACAAGCACTGAATTTTGGTGTATCTGGATTAGGGAGGTCAAAATGACTAAGCTCGGGTAACGTGGTATTTCCTTTTACTCTGAAGCTGAGGTTTCCAGCCACCAGGATTGCTTGTGGGAGTGATTTGCAGATTCACAGAGCATACTCTGAAGATGTGCTTTCTCCTGTGCTCACAAGCCTCGTTCTGGTTTATAGTTCCTTTGTTTTACTGAAATGTGGCTGTGAGAGGTCACTAACTGGGTGTACGAGCCAGTGCCCCAGCAAGTAGAAGCTGTCCTATTAAGGGATGAGGATGAAGGGGTATGAAAACAAATCTTTAGAGTTGAACTTTATATTTAACATGCTATCAAACAGGGTGGTTGCAACAGAGAGACTGGTGTAGTCTCGTTAATGACAAAACCTGAGAAGCAGAGATTATAATATTCATTTTCTGTGTGGGTAGGCAGGAGCATACAAAGGTTAAATCACTTGCACAAGTCACATGTTAAGTCAGCGTTAAAACCAAGAATAGAAACCTAAAGTCATGCCTCTCAGTCCAAGGTTTCTAATGATTAAACTATATCCTCTCCTTTGGCCCAGTCTATAGCACACAACGCAGTACAAAGTATACCTCCATGACATTTTGCACATAGGTATCTTCAAATATTTTTGCAAGTCAAACCCAATCATTGCCCAGACATGCAACCGCTGACATTGTATATTCATCTGAAGGTGAAGTGGGAACAGGTATATCCAATTCACTAAGTTCCAAAATCTAGAAGTTCAGCTACTGGAATACAGTGTTTCCAAATCCTTCTAATTGAAAAGTGCAAGCTGACAGGAAACCAGTAGAACCAGAACCTCAAGGGAATGACTAGAAGCAGGCAGTTAACTTGCAGGTCTGCAGTTAAGTGGGCTGAAGCTGATGCATCACCTTAAAGGTAAACAACATAATTTTGTACATGATGAGAGAAGTAATTAGCAGCCAAGGTAATGTCCTCAGTACAGGAAGAATGGATTGTGAAAACCTCAGGCAAGTGAGAGTTTAGCAGCCACAGATCAAATCTCAGTTGCAGTATATACACGTGCCTATCTGGCAGCTCATCAAGCAACATTACACTGGCTAATCTAAATGAACTTCAATATTAAATTGTGTTTGTGCAGGCAGAAATCACGGAGTGAAAGAAAGGTGCTGTGACAAGACTCGTAGAAGAGTTCAAAAGAATCTGATTACAGATTTTCTGATTGCAGAGTGCGCCCTGATAACTGGTTGCTAAAAGTGCAGTAGTAGTACCAGTTTATCGGGGAAGTACAACAAAAATCAATTCCTTTTTTTTCAGTAACAACCCAGTGCCAAAATGACTTTAAAAAAAAATAAAGCACCTTCAAGTCTGGATCTTTAGGAGTCAGAAAAAGATTAAACTTAAAAAAAAAAAAAGATGATCAGCTGTTGCAATTGCTCTGAGCATCTTGTGATAACTTTTCTGGAAAGAGCAGAAACCTTGGAAGTGAATTCCCATGTGGCCCTTTTGGGTTCCACTCAGTCCATTATGGAATTGCCCTCAGAGTTGCTTCTATTTGTGGTCTGTCCTGGGACAGCCTCTTCCAAACGTGATGACTCACAGTTCATTGAGTTTAAAGCAGTTTCCAGACCATGAAACTGAGGTCTGCCACAAGGGCCAAGAGATCACACACCTTCCATGGCAGAAAACAGATCCAGGACAATCAGACCTAGGTTACAGTGCAGGGGAAATATTCTGTTTATCCTCCACAGCTATAACTCCCTCTCCTCAGCTTACCAGTTTCCACCCTTGATATCCCCCTTAGGGGATGTATCAATCATTATTTTGACAAAGGGCAAATTTTCTCCCTAAATAGCTAGAGAACCACCAATTTCAGATGCAATTGTCATGAAAACTACTTCAAATATTAGTAACTTTAGCTCAATAGCACACAGGTGTAAGGCAACAAGGGTGTAAAAAAGCCATCAATTCTAAATAAAGAAAATGCTAGTCAAACTAATAGGCAACTGTTGTTTACTTCAGCTATTTTACTTTACCAGTTCTATGTTTTAGAAATTAAGTTATTCGGTGTTTAGGAAATGATTGAGAAAAGTAAATGTCTTTATCTTCTGGCAGTATTGATTGCTGAGCTTTTTGATAAGTTTCACTGCATAAGCAAGCACCAAAAAAACCAGTTTAGAAAGTTTTAATCAGCATAAATGTAATAAAAGCTGCCTCATGTACTTCCATTTCACCATTCTATATATAGAATATATGTATAAGCTATATATGGAGAGAGGTTCAACACTACCAAACGGGCCTTGGAACAAGAGGCTCAGAACATCCAGGACAAAAGGACCTTTATACAACAGGGGAAGCAGAGTCCTTCTCTAACCTCCCTCCAACTCTCGTCCCAAAAAGGGTAGGAGGGGTATTGGGATAAGCAGGGCAGTTTATTCCACATATCAACGGGCCACATAACCTTGCAGCAGCCCCAGCTGTCTGTCTCTGTATCTGACTGGCATGAATACATAGCAAAAACAATGCAGCCCACACTGTTATGCTTCCACTTTGCTGTGAGCTTATCAGAAATACACACCCAGTAAAAAATTCACAAACATCAGAAAAAGCCGCAGTGCCCTTATCATAAGGTAGAGAATTCTTATCTATTTTGCAAATAAGAGATTGAGACATAATGGCAAAGAGATACAAATGAAAACTGCCCCTGGGAAAGCGAAGAGGCTCAATCTCATGATTCAGCCCTAACATATTACAATAGCGTAATCCTTCAGCGTGGTTTGAAACACACACAATACAAAAGGTCAACTGTCCTTAACACCGCATTTGCACACTGGATGTGTCTAACCCCACATTTCTGCTTCAAACTCTAGGAGAGCAATCAGAGCCACGGGAGGTAGCAGAGTCTTAGCACACGAAGTGAAGATGTTCAGAGGCAGAACCTCACACAGCTGCACCGTACATTGTCAGTGCACGTAATGCAAGCACTCGGGGTGTAAACTGTCCTTGAGTCATTTCATGCCATTTAGAACAACAGTTCTGAAGTTACTGGGTTGTTGTTTTTTTTAAATGAACAAAGGAGTTTATTGCTTATTTAGAAGCTACAACTTCTTTGCTATTGCTCAAAGCCGAGACAGCCACAGATATATTTAACTAAGCACACAGTGAAGAACGAAGAAAACTTGGAAATCAAATCATTACTCTAGCTCTTGTGAACTTTGCTTCACTAAGCAAAAAAACCTGCAGCAAACAAAATAGTCTCTGACCTTCCAGAACAACATTAAAAAAAAAAAAAAAAAAAATCTGATCTGCTTATGTGGGCAGATTTTGGCACAGGGTAAACATCTATGTTTGCTCCTCAAATTGCACAAGTCAGAAAAGAGTCTCTCTCTCTCTTTTATCCAGGCCGTGCCTTTAAACCATCGCACGTTTATGTTTCTTTGACAATCTGAGGCAGGTTACTTTCTCCACATGGAAGTGCGAATACCGGGGCAAAGTAAATGTGCCAACTGCCTGTAATCTGGTATCTAAAGGAGGAACGGGCACATCCTGCGGCGAGCACACGTATCCCTGCATCACTGCCAAAACCACAGTTCCAGCCTACTCGGCTTCTCAAATATTCAGCCAGCCATATCAGCATCTTTGCCCTCGGCCAAAGCTAAAGGTGAGCCCACAGTGTCTCAGATCTCTTCTGGAAAAGAGCCCAGCTGCTTAAGGGAGCCAGGCAGAGTCTTCAGCCACAGCACAAGGGGAAAAAAGAGTTTACGGAAGATAAGTTCAGGAAAGCCTGAAAGAACGCCAGCCCCACAGCAGACAGCCCTGCGCCAGAGTACAACTTGTCCTGGCACTCTGGTGCAGTGCTTTGGATCAATAACATCTGTAATAAAGCACATATTGACTGATAGGCTGGACAGATGCACAGAGGAGGAAAGGGATTTTTCTTCTCCCAACATGCTGGTGCTGGAGCACAGAGCAATGATTTGGCTCTACCTTTACATGTTGATCTTTAATTCAAAGAGCTGTTCCTATGGATTCTTTGGGGTTCCCCCACCTTTTTAAGGAAATCAAGCATCTTTCATGACTGCCTTAATAAAGTACCACAAGTATTGTGCACTCAGTAGTACCTGACACACGCCTCAGACATCCTAGTTAGCTTGTTTGCAGGAGTTTGATTTCAGTGAAAGAAATCAGCGACAGCAAAAAGGTCCCAAACCTCGGACAACGTAATGAGAGACCAAGATCACCGACTGCTTAAGCCCTGTCATTTCATGTGAACAGAACAAGTAAGTCTTGAAAATGTGTACATCTGTCACATACTGTCCCCGGTGAGGGAGTCCCATTACCTAAGCTGGTTACCCTTCAGCACATAATCAACATCAGCTGGTTAAAAGTTTTAAGTTGCCAAAGATACACTAATACCCTGAATTCTATATTTTTCCATGAAAAAATAGCAGTCCAGAAAATCAAGCTTCAATATACACACAAAATCCTTTTCTGCTACATACACACTTTGTTTTCAGGAGTATCTCAAAGTCAGGAGATCCCCAAGCCCACCTATGGGAAGAAGACACTGATACTTGTCTTATTTTAAAAATTCCTTCCACATACCTACAGTGTGTAAGCAGCCACTGAAACCAAAAGCATGAGTTGAAATTCTCTTTTCACTGGGAATGAGTATTTATGCCACTAATTTTCACGCAGCTAGGATTTTTCCTGAGCCTACAGTTTATAAGTACAAATAATTCTATATAACCATTGCCATTCAAACTGTATGATATTTTTTAATAAACTGATGTGTCAAACTCAACACGTTGTACTCTGATTGAAGACCACCATCTCAACCTGAACATCAAAAAAGGAATTAGTTGATGGGTTTAAAAGCTGCATGCCATTTCCAGCACACGCACCAAAAGGAATCACACTTCACAAGGCGTTTGCTACCCCAATCCTGTTTACATGTCACAGAGTAAGAATACACACATTTAACCCTGTGAAAATTTAGGCCAGGTCTGAGAGCACTAAGCACAAGGGAAGCCAAAACTGCGTTAGGTTACTGAGACTAGGTTCAAAGGGCTTTGATGTCCAAGGTGAAAAGTGTCGTTCAGCAAATTCTTGCTCATTTGTCCGGCTCTGGAATAGTCTCAACTTACTTAGTACCTCCCTGCGTGATTGCAACATTCCTTGAAGTTCTGCAGCTCTTATTTTTTTGGCATGATCTGAACTGCTTCAGTTTGCGTAACGAGGTCATGGCTACAGTCTCAGCCCAGTGAAGCCAGATGAGACGGTCTGGGGCTACCTATTGGTTAGATGCTTCTACTTTCTCGGAGCTGAATTTCGCAACACGGTGCTGGAGAGCCAAAGGGCCTGCTGGTTCTCATCCCACTTCATGACTCGTATGTACTCTGTTGCACAATGCCTCGACTTTAATAAAAGAGATGAAGAACACACATCTCCGCCAAAGTTTTGGGCTAAATCATTATATCTCATATCTTTGTACTTACTAATTTTGTTCCGACTATATTGCTTTAAAAAAATGCAGGAAAAAACTCTTTAATGCTTGACTTTTTTTTTTTTTTTTAAACAACGCTAATATTTTATGTCTGAGACTCGCATAAGACCTTTGCTGGGTGTGCTACAGACATAGGACACCAACTAAAATATCTTAACTTTTTTGCATTTTTAACCTCTATTATTAATACCAGCACATTCAGCTCACACTTCCCTATAGAGAAATCATTTTGTTCCATATACAGGAAAAACTCCTGTATATGTAGGCCAAGCTTGCAAAATTAACAAATAATACATTTTCTAAGAGATGAAGTTCCTAAGTATGTTATACTGCTTGACAGTGACAACAAACCACATGAATTTCCTCAAGAAAAAAACTTTTGCAAGAAACAAGTTAAGTTGCAATTTTTTTTTCTTTGCACTAAGGTTACGTCACTGTTATCTCTTGGGTACAGATGCCACTAATAACCATGTGCCTGAACTCCAGCTAAATTATCAGCTTCCTTTAAATAGTTTGAGGGAAGAAAAACAGCAAGAATGCTGTACAGGAAAGTAAGGCTTGGTCTTGAGCCTAATTTTGAAAATTCTTTCAGTTTAGCCTCTGAATTTTGTTCTACAGGTTTTCACATTAAAAAATGTATCATTTGTGCATGCAGACTCAGTAGCTGCATATGTAGCTACCCAAATTGCACACAATGTGGGCATAGGACCTGCACACACTAAAGCTGTCCCTAGACAAGTTCTAGCTAGTCAGCCCAAGCATTTTAAATGATCTCCACTCTTTAGGAGACCACTCTTCCCCTTTGTTGAAGGTACTTATTTTAACCCTGAAGTCACTCCTGAGTAGCATTATGTTTTCTAATGACGTTACACAGAAACGCACATAGATACCCAAATGTTTGTAAGTCAAGTTCTGCAGAGGACATCTTAATTCTTTGGCTCCCATAAAATACGTCCCACTTAAAAAATTGTCTTGTATAGTTGCTGTAAATTTCAGGTTGTAGAATTTGAATTCAGCACCCCGAATTAACTGCTGATACGTCCGCCAAATCTTCCATGTCGCTACAAATACCCTCTAGAGCTACAAGAGTATCTATTCATAACACAGTGTCCTGTCCACCAGGATTCAGCTAAACATTCAGGTCCTATTCAGGATCAGAAATTCACAGCTAAATACAGGTAGTACCAAGAGCATCTACGATTTCCGCAGCCGAATGTAATGACTTCATTTTAATAGGTAAACACGATGAGCTCCACGAACGACTGCTGAGGCATTAGAGATCATTAGTCCCACCAAGAAAGCACTAACATGCTGCAGTATCAAATTGTTTATCACTAATTTACAGAGAGTGAATCCACAAATACATTTCTATCACTTTGTAGTTGCTTAATTAATTACATATATTAAGCAAATTAAACTGAAGGATGCAGTGAGTACTCCCAGGGCAACCAATAGCTATGTCACCAGCAATTTGCTTCTTTTCCATTCAGAGAAGTCCTCCCAATTTCCTTTTTCTTTTAATGGCGAAGATGATCATAAAAGCATGAAAGCTGTGCTCATACTAGCACAGCGGAAAATATAGAGAGACTTTTATTGCATCGAGATTAGTGAGATAACCCCAAGGGAAGAACTTCACAAACATGTGCATGAGTGAGCAAGCAACCCAAACTTTGGGGAATCTTGAGATCACAATCAGAACAATCCAGTGCGGCTTTTTATTATGATAAGACCAGAAGAAGCCCACAGATAGCGATAAAGCACACAGGTTTCTGCAAATTCATTCTGAGCTTCATATGTGGAGTCTTCCAGAAAAAGTACAATTTATAAAAACTAACATCTAAATAGTTTAGTCGTTTTAATATATCAGATTAACATTAATGACTATAATATTTACTGATCTGTTTTCTTTATATGAAATGTTGTTAGAGGCAATTGTGAGCTCAAAGTTAATAACTTTTTGGATAAAGCTGTTCTGCTAATTGATTTTCCTCTTGTATAAATTAATGCAAAAGAAAAATCAACACTCATCTCTCAAGTGGTTAAAAGAATAGAATGTTATTTTGCTTGAAAACAAAGCAAAACCACAACAACAACATATTTTGTCCAGTATTTTCAATACCATAGAGGCTGCTATGAAAGAAATTAACTGGTGTTTTCTGATGGTAATTTCTGATATTTGTGAAGCTCTATTTGGATTTTGAGAAAGAAGATTATTGCCATTCATTTTTCCTGTACTGTAAGAGTACTGGTCATGTCCTCCTGTCTTGCACAAAAAAACCCACCCACTTACTCCTAACACCCCCTACCGCCCCCAAACCAAACCAAAAAACCAACAAAAAAAACCCCACCCAAACCAGAAAGGAACATACTTATTGTGGTAAATGATAAACCACAAACTGTCCCTTACTGGATGTGCAGAACATACGATCTGAAGTTTGGAATGTCCTCATTTCCTGACACTTTACCCCTTTTTTCATCTATGTAAGAACTTCTGACTGATGCATTTCCTAGGAAGAAGCAATGTTATTCTTCACTGTTTTAGGTGCCAGACTTAGGAATGACTAATTCATCTGTTCTAGTGTTACAGTAGCAGTTCTAAAAGTAAAAAGGCATAAAATTGAGGGTTAATGCCTCTCCCCATCTTCTTTTACCCCAATTTTGGGACATAATTTTTAGAATCTTCTTGGAATACTTGGAAATGTTAAATTTGCCCCATGATACAAGGTCAAAGCAATTATTCTATACTTGTTGATACCAGCCTTCATACTTTGAATTAAAGGTCAAATGACTCAAAAAACTTAAATTTTATGCAACTGAAAGGAAAATGGAACAGAAGTCAATAAGCAGAACACTTGATGTCTTTCACTCCAGGTCCTCCACACCCTTTTAGTAGTTTTACTTTAATGTCCAAGTCTATGCCATGATTACACTAAAACTTTCTTGAATGAACAAAAAGTCCTCTGATAAACAGCAAAAACAGTAGATGAACTAGGGAATTGCATTGTTACAGACCACAGCAATAACATTTTCAGGAGAAAATTGCTCATTAGCAATACCAAGCTCCAACTGTCTAAGAAAACAATCTGCAATTTAGTTTCTTACTTCAAAGCAGGAGCTGGCTATACAAATTTTCCTGGAAAATGCACTTGCTTGAACCCAAAATCTGATGAGCCATCTCTTCCTACAAATAGGTAACTAAAGCATAACAGCATTTTACTAATGTATTTATAACCTACAGGGTCAAAGCAAATAGCACTTTTCAAAGTATCTCTTCACCAGAAATCACAGGCTGTATCTGCCTGCCAAAACAAATGATATGTTCCCTCAAAGGTTACTCTGCTTCCGTCAATATAGTTTCCTCATCAGAATTCTTCCATTAATTGAAAAGAACCTATCTTGTGCCTTTTCTTTCATTTCAATGCTTCTTATTTCCTCTTCTCCAGTTCCTCATGGATATTCTTTATGTTGTTTCCATCCCTGGCAGCTGTTACTCCCGGCAGCTGCAACAGCAGCAAGAGACAGGAGTCACTTGGACCCTGTTGGCCACGCAAAGGCATCACACTGGTGGTCCCCCGGTTACTAAACACAGCATAGTTAGTTGAGCAAGAGCACCCTTTTTCTGAAGCAATTTTTGTGCCAGGAAGCCTTGCTGCTTTTCACAGTGGGCAAGTATCCTGTGACTGAATGAGATTTGGACTTCTCCAGCCAGCTCGGTGTTATAAACACGTCACAGTCTGAAAACAGCTGTCTAGACATTCATCAAGCTGTTGGGTTTCAGCCCTCCATATTTAGTCTTCGTGTGTGTAGGCTTGCTTGGATTGAAGAGGCTTAAGTATTCTCTCTTTCTTAGGCATCTTTGGTACATTTCCAGAGCACTCACTAGCTCTCTTTCATGAGACTTCCTAGTCCAACTGCTGTTCCGAATCAACTAACCTTCCTCAAAACAGGCCTTTTTCTGCATCTGTGCCTCAGGACACTCCAATTTTCAGCTCATTTCTTCAGGAGGCACATGGCCACTGAAGCAACCTGATCCTTAACTCTGCATGCAACATAATACCTGCAAATCTCCATTTTAGGAAGCACAAGCCGTTTGTAGATTTAGCTTTTAAAAATGTCTTATACACTAAATACACCCATTTACATACCTACCTGGTTCTCTAAATAGTCTAAAAGGTGTCCAAGACTAAAATTAACATCCTCTAAGAAGTATACAGGTATCCCTGTTCCACACAGAGCTGCTTCTCTGAAACAAACGGCCCACCAACCATTAGCTTTTCCTCACTTCTCAGTTAGTTGTCTTGTTTTCTCCATTACATTTCCTCCATTCTCCAAATATGGCTACAAAACAACCTGTAAGTCCAGATTTCCTTTCATGGTATTACACAGATGAGATTTAAAGTTCCTTTAAAGTGATGGCTCACCTGGCAGAATGGTTAGGGTTATTTTCTGATCACTACTTCTAGCATGTTCATTAAATTGTACTCCTAATTCAAATGTCACTGAGTTGTAATAGTCCAACCTAATACCTAGTAGTCAATGCAAAGACAGTCAAGCCTTTTCTTCTTCCACTCCCAGGAATCATTTCTGGAGGGAAAGCCATACACTGATCTCAATTAACAAAGCTACACAGGAAAAAACAGTCACATAAGACTTGCGGAACGCTTCACAGAAATCATGCAGATGTGGCCTTATCCATTTTATCATAAAGCTGACATTTCTCCGAGTGCATTTTGTCAATTATTTTATACCTTGTAATAATTAAAGAGAACCTGTAAAGTAAATGGAATTTACCAATTTATCAGTAAATATTGAGGTTTATACTTTAGGACTACCTCCATAGTAAAAAGCAATCTGCAGAATCAGACAGAAAGCGGCAGGAATAATTTTTGTTTAATTTGATTGGCTTTACTAACAAACATTCAGAGGAAAATCACAATGGCAAGTGTTTTTTTAAAAGCATCCATGCCATGGTTTGAGCTGTGGCAGGAGTTATGCTATCTGTATTTCTGCAGTTTAGAAGGAAAGCCACCATGTAAAAGCAAACAGCATAAGACTTTAAGGAGGAAGGCTTTTCTGCAGAGTTCTGTGATGCCAATGAGTGAAATTCAGGTTTACAAGTACAGTTCAATTAAAGTCACCATCATTAAGAGATAGCTCTCCTGCACTTCAGAAATGTGATCTCTCAAATCAGATTAGAGTCCTTTGCATTTATTTTTAGTGATGAAAATAAGATCTACTACTCTTTTAACTCAGCAAAGAAGATCTATGAAAGAATTGAATTCTGTTTCACTCTGGTAAGTGTCAATAGAATTCCCTACTAAACTTCCATCACAGACATTGGATAGCATCAGGATTAAACAGATCCTAAATATTAAGCATCTTCTTTAAAGAACAGGACACCAAATTACTGTGCTGACAACTTGTATTTGTCTGTAGGCTTTACTAATGATGGTAAGGTCTAAACTGAGCTTGTAGGCTGTTATTTATTAAAATGCTATTCTGTTGAAAACAGCACCAAAATGCTAATATTTAAGCCTATTTTTAGGACTCCCACCTCACTTTAAATCCTTTTTTTGGAGGTTGATGAAAGTACAGCATAATTGTGGCTATACTTTCATTAGCAAGTTGTACAGCACAATAAGAGCAAGTCTGAAGAGCAAAATAGGTGTTGCTGGAAACCAAAGCCCCGTGGTACAGCTGTTTGTGGAGGGAAGCAGAGATACATTATACTAGCTCTACCCCAGTCTCCTGCGCTCAACAACCAGTAGCAGTTAAAGCACTTCAAATATGCTCCTGTAGCCTGCTTTTTGTTTTAGTTGAACCTAAGAGGAACTAATTTTGTGTTCTCTAAGACAATTTGAAAAACGAAACAATGTGAGGCAAAGGAAGGAGGATGGAAAGATTCATGTCACCAGGACATCCCCTCTCTGAACTAACACATTAATGTATATGCACCCTGTGATGATCAGCAGAAACACTTGAGGCAGAAATCACTTAATATGGAAGAAAAGGATAGAGAAACAGCATGTTTTCCATGAGAGTTCTATTCTTAAAAGCTTCCCCTGATTTAATAACCTAGTACCTTTTCAGGAACATTACAAAGCCTGCTGACTTTGGAGTAACCATTTAGGAAGGGAAAAAAAGGCTACAGCCAAGATGTTTGTTTAGTATTAAAGTACCTGAAGGAAAGTTATATAGGACTGTGGCAGGAAAAGTAAAATTAGAAGAAAAAGTTGCATGGCTCAGATATTTTTTCTTTGAAAGAAAAGCAATTGTCTGTAGCAGTATGGACACAGATGTTTTCAGATAGAGTAATAAAATACAGATGCTGGAGACTAAGTGAACTTCATATCTGTATATGGGCCTAGATTGTCTCAAGAAGAACAAGAATCAGATTCTGCTGATCATTTCATGTGTGCACATCACGAAAGCACTAAGGGGTTCTCCAAGTTGTAAACTCATTCATCATTATGTCTAAAAATGGGGTATCTGCTAAGCCTGACCATTCTACGTTCATCCCCGCTAAACTTACAGGATATAACAAGTCAGTGTAATTAAACAGGAATTCTGACATACTGAGCCATTGCCATTTTTTCTCTGTAAATTGAACCCAGACCCATGGCCCAGGAGTTCAGATTTCTGTGGTCTGAGGCTCAGTTCTGCAACGCACAGAGGTATGACTTTGGCTTAGCTTTGTGGTAAAATTATTGTTGAGCTGTGAGAGAATATGCAAGCTAAAACAATGCAAGATAAGGAGTAGTAAAAGAAGTAAAAAGGCAGACTAAAGTAATTTTTGAGTTGGAAGCAGTAAATCAAGAACTCAAGAGACGAATACTGCCATGAAAAGGTATAAAACCCCAGAGAAGTAAGTCAAAAGTCAGCAAGATCATGGAACAGTTTGCTCCAAGAAGCAGCAGAAGCCAATGCTCCTCCACCTGACTGACCAGCAGAGACTCATCAGATGTTTGCATTACAAGTGGTGCCTGCATTTCAGGTTGGCCTGATAGAATGTTGTTCCTCTCAATGTGCTAACCAATAAATAATTACTGGCTACACATTTGTTGTGTACTTGCAAGTCTCTATGCATAGGAAAGATATTGATACTCTCAATTTTGATACCTATTTTGATACCAATAAGCATTGCTACTTATTGATTTCAAAACCATGATATTGACAGGCATTGATACCTACAGACATCATTACCTTTTGATATCAATAAGCATCCATACCTACCAATATCAACACCTTTCAATACTGATAAGCATCAGTACCTATTATTTTTAATACTGATTTCAATATCTATAAAAAAGTAATGATGCCTACAGATAAGTATAGCTATTGGTACCTCTTGATTTTGAAAACAATTTTCAATATTGGTAGGCATCAAAACCTATTTCAGTACCAATTTTGATAACAAGATGCATTGAAAGAGTATGGTACCTATCGGAAGGAATCGATATATATTAATATCAATGTCCATCAATACCAATCTCAATATTGGTAGGCATCAATACCTTTCAGTATCAACAGGCATCTATAACTATCAATTTCAATATTCATTTTTATATCATTAGACTTTGATACTTACTGATATCAATACGTATCAAAAGGTAGGCATTGATACCTATCATTTTCTATACTGATTTTGCATCAATAGACATTGATAGGCATCAATATCTATCCTTTTTAATAGCTACCGATTTCAATATTCACCTATACCTATTGATTTTGATATAAATAAGATCTATACCTATTGATATTTGTACCTTTCAGCAATAGTCCTTTATACCTATCATTGTTAATACCTATTGATAGCTAGGCATCGATAGACTGGTTTAGATAAGCATTGATAAATGTCAATATTGATACCTTTTGATAGACTTAGATACTTATTGTTATGGTAGTCATCAGTAGACATCAATACCAATTGATAGGCATAGATAACTGTGAATTTTGATACCAATTTATTTTTATACCTGTCAATACCAATTAATTTCAATACCTGGGTCTATTAAGAGGCATCAGTTCATATGGATGTTACATTCTTACCAAAGAACCATATGAACTTTTGGTATGTAGGTTATAGGTGATATTATTTGGTATGGAGCTTGTTCACTTCTGCTATATTATCCCAGACCAAAATATTGAAAGCAAAGCATATTATCCTATAAGATATTTTATACTCACTATCAGGTGTGTAAAATCCTGCATTGCAAGGGTCAGTGAGCATGTGCAAAGTCACAGGCACAGATGCAGGGGTCGTTTGTTAATAACTGGTTCTTGATAGTTAGACAGAGGACAAAAATATAATAGTCTTGTTATTTCATTATTTCCAGGAATTCTGCGTACTTACATATTGCTCAAATTCATTTGGGTTTTTTGGAAGTCAGTTCTAGTTTCCCTTAACATCTCTCCAGATAGCTCAGTTTCATCCTCTAGGGGTGCAATTCCTTCTTTCAGGTTTTGCGTCATTATTACTTCTATTTAGATTTCTCTCTCCAGTACTGGGTCCTCTGACATGCCTACAGTTTTATTCTGAAGGCTGCGAACACAGCCAGCCATATCAGCTTTTGCACTTTCAGCTGCAAACATCATTTCTCAGTCCCACACACATACCTCCAAACCCAGCCGGGCGAGACAGACGCACTCCCACAGAGCTGCCTAAGAAGCTACAGCGCCACATGGAAAGACAGTTGGATTTACTGGCATTGTTTCTCATTTTCAATATTTTGTCAACTCTAGATTTTGGGTTTAAATTTGCTTATGTGACTAAAAGAAAACCGATAGCTACAAAAGATATCGCTTGCTCATGTTATCCTAACACGGATCAGCGTTGCAACCAGAGTATCAGCGTATGTGGTGTCACTGGCACCTCCTGAAGAGGCAACTTTTCAAAGTTCACCTCTTGCCTGCTGGAGAAGGCTAGGGTCTCCAGACTAATGCTTCTTGCTGGTGGTAAATGTCACCATGGTATCGCATTACCACAACTAGTTTAAAGAAGTCTGACATTTAAAAGATACCAACTTAAGAATCGCCTCCCAACTACACCACTGATGAAGCAGCAAGGAAAATCCACTATCTAGCAATTCAGACAACCTTCCTTCAGCACTTCGTGTTTTTTCCAAGTCACCATTTCCCATGCAAATAGTGACTCTGCCCAAATCTGTTACTTTAAAAACATTTACAAGATCCCAACCTTAAGAAGCACAGCTGATGGCCAATACTGAATCAAGTACGTCAGGATGGATATAATACACGATAGCAACTCTTGCCACAACAAACCTGAGAATGAAAAATAAGACTGGTCTCCATCCTTAAGTAATGTGTACCAATATAAATGGTATCTCAACATCTGTGCAGTTACTTAATGAAAAAACCAGTCACAAAGTGCCATGGAGGTTTTTAATAAAAACTGGCATAGTTTTCACAAGTTAGATCCCTTCCTGAGTAATTTAGCTACAGAAACAGGGCGATGCACTTTGCAAACAAAATGAGTTAAAGGCCTGAGGGGAAGCATCTTAGCTTTGACATTATTCCACATCAGGAAGTAGCCTGGCCTAAAGCGAGAGGTTTAGCAAATCTGTGAGGTTGGTGCTGAAACGCCTCAGCTCTCCATCATATTTGGTTTAGGAGCATTATATTGGGTCAAAGCCTGGCCCATGGCCAAGACACCTTAAAAAAACTGTTCAAAACTTTCTGAAAGGAAGTTATCCTCCAGAAGTTCACAACATAAACTAAAGGTCTCTCCAAGAAGCGCTGCGCTGTCTTCTCATTTCTTACAAATATTTCAGCACCATATTACATCACTTATGAATGGAGCGAGACACAAAGAAGAGAGAGGATCATTTGCAGCATTTGGGTGCCCATTTACACCATGGGACATGCTGCAGACCCATTGTGACACTGGACTCTTGTACTGGATCTGTCTGGGGTGAACTTTCTTCATAGCAGCACGTATAGTGCCCTGCTTCAGATTTGTAACTAAACCAGTGTTGATAACACAGTAATGTGATAACATAGTTTTGGCTATGGCTGAACAGTGCTTGCACAGTGTCAAGGCCACCTTTTTTTCCTCACTCTGCATCTCTGCTCCACCCTCCTGGAAAGCAGGCTGGGGGTAGGCAAGAAATTGGGAGGGGGCACAGCCAGGACAGGTGACGCTAATAGTCCAAATGGATATCCTGTGCCATATAATGTCATGTTCAGCAATAAAAACTGGGAAGCTTTGTCTTCCAAGGTAGCCATTGCTCAGAAGCTAGCTGGGCATCAGTGTGACGATGGGAAGAGGGGAGGGATTGTGTTGGCATCACTTGTGGGTTTTGCCCCTCCTTTTCCATCATTTACAAGGTTGTCTTTATCCTGACCCATTATTATTATTATTATTTTGCTTTTGATTGTTCTATTCTCTCCCTTGTCCCACTGAGGGGGAGCTGCTGTGTGGGTGCTTAGCTACTGGCTGGGGTAAACCCACAACAGTCATAAAGCCATACCCCTCTACCACCAAGCTGTTAAGAGAAAGGGCAGGAAAGCTTGATAAGAGCTGTTAAAGCAGCAGGCTAAGCACAGCAGAGAGAAAGTTAGTAACAGTTGGGGAATCAGATGGCAGAACCAACTTGGGTGGGAGGGATAACACCCTCTCAGCAAGTAAACCTTTTCTTCTCCCCTTTTATTGAGACACAAACTTCTGTCCCATCCTGCAGCCCCATTTTTGTAGCCTATGCTATAGTAGGAGGAGGTAGAAAATCTCCTGTAATGGGTAAGTGATCTCAGGACCGCAGGGGCCTCTTACCAGCATTTCCTGGGAATCTCCTCAATTCCCTGCAGACTCATGTGCTAGGGGGCTGTAAAGAATAGTGCGGGCTGCCCTCTCTGGCATTCCTGCTGATGCACAAGTCTGCCTACATCTCCATCCTCACTGGTAACAGGATGGTACTCCATGAACTCGACATCCTGTTTGGAGTAATGGCATGACAGCACACAATAGCCGACAATATCCCTTTCTCTCTTTCCCACCCCAAGAGACTTATAACTGATCCTGTCTGCAAGCTGTTTGCTGAAGCCAGGAACAGCACAGCTCCCAGCCTCCTCAAATGAGAGGGACGGCTCTGTGCTGCACCACGTTTCTGCAGAGGGACCCGCACGACTACAGAAAATCACAGCAGCAGGATTGCATCCTTGTGGCTCCCCTTCAGG
The DNA here is from genome assembly GCF_001431845.1 of Calidris pugnax. Lineage (NCBI taxonomy): Eukaryota > Metazoa > Chordata > Aves > Charadriiformes > Scolopacidae > Calidris > Calidris pugnax. The sequence goes on from NW_015090920.1 coordinate 11,317,541, forward strand.
GGCCGACTGAGGAGGGGTGACACAGCAACTTCTGCTTGTTGAGACCTGCAGGGGAGAGAGGGGTTACTGCAATCAACCAGCACCTCAGCTGGTAACTGCTTTGTATTTCAGATAAACAGAAACCTCCAAAAGGTACTTATTCTTGTATTTGTGGGTCAGTAACAAAGTTACTGCCCTGTGAGCAGACTAATCCATGGCAGGACTGTGTGAGAAAGGGGCTGCACTGCAGGTTCTCAGCACAGAAGCCTAGGAGAGCTGTGCTTTTGCAGCGTGCGTTAAACACGCCTCCCTGATACTGGGGCTGAGCTAGACACTCACGCAGAGTTGAGATTGGAAAGGTAATTTCTGAGATACCTGTTCCATGGAGGAATTTTTCCACAGCTGATGGCTCTGGAGGAAGTGTTTTAAAGGTACAATGGCCTCAGCCAGCCCAGCAGCGTGCATAGTTTTGCTGTGGCTCTGAGCTCAACGCTGTGAGCCTACCAGAAGGGTCAGGCACCGACTCCCCTCAACCCCAGAGCGAGACACAGAAAAAGCAGCACACTTTGTAGGGCTGGATTCCAGAGCATTGGGACAAAGGGTTGGTGATGCCAGGGCTGGCTGGAAATGGATAGAGATATTTCTTGACCTAACCCTGCAGGGGCCTTCTGCAGAGAACAGGAATCCTGGAGGAAGCGCCAGAATCCTCTGGATTCTCCTACATGATGTTTCTGTCACAGGGGCTGCTGGAGTCTAGATGTGACACCAGTCGCTGGCATGCTCCCAAGCAAAGATCCTTTCAAGCTCCTCATAAAGAGTGCACATCTGCTCTGGTGTTCCCAAGCATGGTCATTGTTCCTGACCTTCAAAGACTCTACCTTTACTTTTTTTACCTGGTTGAATCCCTCATTGCTTGCCAGTCTCCTCTATCAGCAGTCATCATGAGATTAATGACTTCCAGGTAGGCAGCAGGATTATTTGATGGCACTAAAATCCTAGCCCTTGCACAAGACTATCAGTTCCTTGGGGCCCCAAATTGCAAGTCTCTGAATTTTATAAGGTAAACCAGGTAACTTGTCAGGTGTGATGAGCAAAGTAGAAGAGGCTTTCTAGAAAGTGGAAACAAAAAGAAATAGGAATTCAACAAGAGAAGACAGCAAGAGAAAGATGGGCAGTTACAGGAGGAAAAGGATTTCAAATCCAAATAGGTACAGATGAATGAGGAAGGAGCACCAGAATTGCAAGAAGCAGCAGAGGGCAGGCAGCCAGCAGCAAACAAGAAAGTGTCCATGGCATTTAGTCCCTTCTAGAGTGCCAGAAGTAATTCAGGTGCTGCTGTGAGAGCTGTCACTGTTTGAGATCCCTATCTTGACTGTTGTGTATTGGGTCTTCCCAGATGACCTCATGGTGGCACAACCCAAACTGGGGATCAAGCCTAACAAACTCCAACTAAGTGTATTTGCACCTGAACTTCTGGTTTTGTTTCCTCCTAGAAGGATCTAGTTGATCCTGGACTGCTTTGGGAACTGAATAAATATGCAGTAAACCAGGAAAATCAAGGGCTTCACTTAAAAATTATACTAATTTAAAATTCAGCTGCTAATATAGACACAGCCTTAGTCTTCCCATTACTGCTCTAAACCTTGACTAGATATTTTCTCTCTTCTCTTTTTATTTACAAACTGGTAATTATTTTCTTGTACTTATATCTGAAGAACCCGGTATCTGACATTTACAAACCTTCTTGTCCACCACTAAATGAAGTGCACCCATTACCTAGTTAACAAACACCTCTTCTCCCCCATCACCACGGGCTTCCAAATACCAGTCTAACCTCATAGTCTATAGATTAAATAGAGGATCTAATGTCAAAATTATGGTTTCTGGTTGAAAAAGCATCTAAAGACTAAAAAGTAGGGATTAGGCTCCCTTTGCACTGGTCACTGGGTAAATATGGTATCCACTCAATTGACTTCCCATGCTTTCAGAATAAAAAAAAAAGCCTGTAAAAACTGCAGGGGTTTGGATCACAGCACTTGACTCGTTTGGGTGGAGCGTGTTAGTTTTTCACCTTGCTCTTAGAGTCAGGGTTGAAGGATACATATTAGGCAGTGTAACTAAACTTGTAAAATCATTGCCTGTGGTTTACGTATTTTAGACACACATTGAGACTACTGCACTTTTTAGGGGAAAAAAAGAGGTCTTCAAGTTTTGTTACAAAAAATAAAATCAATCACTGTAAATCCTAAGGACTGTGAAGTCTAACCTACCTCCTCAGTTTTGTGGTGTTAAAGTAGGAAGGGTCACGTGCAATGTCTGACATACATAGTCACACCTCATATGCATTTACATAAGTGCTCTGAAGCTTTCCAAGGGCACAAGGTTCTAGAAAAAGAGCAAAGAGGTGGCAACCCCAAAGAATTTCCCTGCCAAGTACAAATCTTCCCAAAACCAAGTTATTGGCCACACCTCTTGCGCGTGGTTCAGCTGAGAAAGCCTTTAATTGCAAAGCACTGCCAATCTCCTTGTGGATTTAGGAGCCTCTGAAAAATGACAAAGCAAGCTGCAATTCAGCAGCTAATAAGAACACACAAAAATTCTCTCTCTGAAGAGAGCTGAAAAGCTCACATAAATTTCAGTGTCCTTAAGACACCGTAACTGCACTCGAGGTCATTTCCAACTGATGTTGGTCCCACAGGGAATTTCTTAAACTACTGTCCACTAGGCTGCAGTCATTCCTACTTTTTATGTCAATAAATCATCATATTCATGCAGTCAACCAGATGTAGCTGTGGCCTGGTAGCCCAGTCTCCTCATCATACTGGGATCTAATATAATTTAGATAACCAGCACAGAACAGGCCAAAACATGCTGAGTCTTCCCTCATTATTTGTCTGGGATTTAGGCACGCGTTCGCTCAAATCCAGAAAGTTCATTTTTTCTAGAATCTGCTCTAGCTACAATTACCTTCAAAACAGTATTTTCAAAGTTCTATTGAAAGTCTAGGAGAGATTGACAGAAGTCTAATACATTTTTCCAGTAGCTCACCTTAAATAATACATTTTCTCCATTCATCTAAGCAAGTCCCAGGAATCTTGAAGGAAGATTAAAAAAATCAATGAAATTAACCTCTTGGCTCTTGTGGACTCTCCATCAGCTCACCCACTCCTAACTTAGGATCTATACCATATCTTTGTAAACACTTTGCTTCCAGCACTGCTTGGGACTTCACTATTACTATTGTACTTGCCCATTCATCTGCATCATGTTCCTCATCTGTTTGTCTTTCTTGTTGAATAGCTCCTTTAAAGGGAAAGTTTAGATTTGCAATTGATATTTATGAAGACTATCTGGCAGAATACAGTTTATATCTTAAGATACTGTACTTCTATTAATCTCACTCTGTAAAAATGTTTAGATCACCACGTAGGAAAAGATATGATTCTGTAAGAGATACTACATACATACACACTAAGACAAGCCCATATCATTTATAAACAACAGAACTGTGGGGTTTTCTTCCTGGGATGAGTTTACCGTAAAAGCACTAATTAAAGATAAGGTCTGGATTATTTTGCAGCCTCCCAACTTTTGGTGTGAAGTGCCACATATTTTGCGAGTCTTTCTTCAACAATAGGCTTTGTCAGATAAACTTGAAATTTAAAAAAAAAAAAAAAAAAAAAAAGGTAAGGGAAAAAAACCCTACAAGGCACTTCTAGCTTTTGAAACACTGTCTCTATTTCATATTAGAGTTACTTCAAATACTGTGAGCCATCTGGAACGTTATGGCTCTGTCTTGACTGCCAGAAATGGGTTTCTTTTGTTTATTCACTAGCAGAGACAGTTTCTAGTCTACAGAGAGTCTTTAGTCTTATCACAAAACAAACCAAATAGTCAGCCATGAGCAAATGAGTACAGTGAACCCTGTCCTTAAATACCCCACAGAAACAGCCTGCTTCCCTTGGGATTTCACAGTAGGTAGCTCATCTACCACAGGTAGGCAAAGCCTGAAATCACATAATTACTGGTGTTGCAATTGGGTTTTCCTTTATTTTATTTTTCTGCAAAGGCAAATCCCAGTACTTAAGAACTTGTCATTCCTAATGACTTTTCTGGAGAAATTATAGACCCTATACAGAAGGAAAAGGATATCTTAATGCTTAATGTACTTCAGCATAAAAATATGTGGCGCAACCAAGGCTTTTTGTCTTACCTCTCAAGAAGGCATCTAAAAGTAAATGCTTATATAATAATAGATGATGCAAATACCTTTGTGTATGTGATATGGGTGTAACATCTTTGTTACTGAAATTTAAAGCAAATAAAAGAGCCCCAAAACCCCACAGCTTGTAAATTTACCGCTTCTTTCATTATTAGGAAGGAAGCATAGAAGAAAATTCTCTTTAACAAAGAAAAAAACCTAAACACACCACCTCAAAACTATTCACCAAAGAAACAGAAACCCACAATTGAGACAGAACCTTTTTGGTACCTGTAGCCAGACACAAAATGGAGCTGCCTTGTTTTACAAAGCCAGCTGATGTCTGTTTGACTAAGTCAAGCCAGGCCTGCCCCAACGCGTTATGCTCGCGGCGTAACCTGCGGCTAACAGCATCCTCAAGGCCAGATCTGATAACTGCCAGAGCCCAGAGCAAATCTGTCTCAGCCCTAGAAAAGAAATCAGGCCTTTTTAAAGCAGATGTATGTTCTTATCATTGTTTGCTTGTAAAGCAATAAAATAACTTACTCTTGCCTAATCCATCTCTACTGTTAAGAGTGAATACATTTGCTTTAGACATGTTCTTTATTGTTAAGCTACTTTAGTGCCTCTCTATCTCTCTCCTCCCTCGTTCTTATTGAAGGATAAGAACATTGCTTTATTTTCATCCTGTGTGGAAGCTTCTTCTGGGAAAGGTGGAAGAAAAAGACTAAACAAAGCCAAAAATCAAAACAACTTGTTTTTCCCTTTTCCTTCACTCCTGTCCAGTAATAGCCATACAGTAAATCCTGATGAATTTATTTCCTTTTCTCTTTAATCCTCACAGCTTTGTACACAGAAATTACATAAATTACTATATCTAAAAAACTGTGATGTTCTATTGAATTTTAAACTTGCATCTGCAGGACAGAAAAAAAAGCAGCCAATGGATTTCTGCCCCAATCCAGAAAGAGGTTAACAGCTACAACCTAATCAGCTTTTTCTCTGCTGTTAGATTACCAGAGGTTATATCTTGCAGCCCTCAGCTACAGCTTCTCCCTTCCAGACGCACTACTAGGTGTCCAATTCAAAAGCCACCTACAAAGTGAGACAGCAGCAGCATCCCATTTCTTATCAAATGCATCTTTGAGCCTTTTTTTGACATGTTCTGGCCATGGCATTCAAGGAGCTTATTTTTGCCAATTAAATTATTAAAGTATTTGAGAAATTTGCCTTGAAGTATTTGACAAAAATGTACATCTACAAAAAACAAACCAACAAACAACAACTTCTTTGTACCAGACTGCCAGCAGCTGAGCACTAGGGCAGGAATGCCACGAAAAGGCGGCAGATGTGCGCTCTCTGCTGTGGCCCCCCCAGTTTGGGAACTTGCACCCCCACCCCCTACAAACTAGTTCTAGTTTATTGACTTTCAGGGCACACTAAAAGGCCCATTTGTTTTCCCTAGCTGCGAGAAGACTGGGAGGACCCTGGTGAGAGATCATAAAATTGGCTCCATTCTCACTTACAACAGTAGTGATTTGTATGTTAATAATAGGAAAACTGAGGGAGAGGAGTCTCCAGAGAAGTCTGTGTGTAAAGCTATTCCCAAAGTGTGTCAGAAACGAAGCCAGGCACTTAATTTCTAAACATTTAGTTAGAAAGAAAAAAAAAATCCATGTTGGTGCCTCAATAAAAAAGTTCTCTTATTTTTAGAGGTGCAGAGCACGTAGAAGCTCACACTAGCTCTGCAGTCATTTATACAGAATGTAACGTTTTGCTCAGCTTTTTGGATTTGACCAGGCAGGAAGATAAAATGATACCAACCATTAAACTAATTTAGTACATGAGTTTAATTTAAAAGCAGCATAGGTCTGCATTTGCCTAGACAAAGTTTTCCAGTGCTCTAATATCTCGACTGGAACACTCCTTCAGCCACGTGAGGTTTTAAATGTGGCACCATGACTTAGTTTCATTATCTCAGTCAAATCAGAGATCTTTTCTCCACTATGAGCTGAACATGGATGAAATTAACTGTAGCTGGGGGAGGGAGGAAGATGAAGCAAGACATTCCATTTAAAACCATTTCTCTGTATATCTACCTGAACGTGAGAAATTCTGAATGATGTTTCCACTCAGTGAAAACTCTTATAGAATCATAAATCATCTAGGTTGGAAGGGACCTTTAAGATCATCTAGTCCAACTGCCAAGCTAAATCTGACAAAACCAAAAAACCATATCACTAAACCATGTCACTAACACTTGCTAATGTTCTAGCTGTAAGTGGGCAGAACCCTAATCATTTCGGGGAGAAACAAAAGTAGAATGGAAAGAATTAGTAAGCGTACCATTACCGAAGGAGTATGTAAAATCCAGGTAGTGACAAACAGAGAGGGATTTAAGCAGTTCCCACTGGAAGGGAGGACCTACCAGAGGCATCGTGGCAGGCAACCTAACACACAGCTTAGAATCTGAGCAATCTAATACACAAGATCACTCTACCTTTGTGAAAGTAAAAAAATAAGAAGCATAAAATAAGATTTTAATAGCAACAGTATTAAGATAAGAACCTGTGGGAAGTGAAAGTGCAATGAAAGAAAGGAATATGATTAACAGTGAAATAAATTTTGGTTTGGAAAACAAAGATTTTCAGAAGCTAAATTAATGTATACATTAATATTTTTTTCCACAGTTCTTGGGACTCATTATTTTAAATATGCTTATTAGCTGGTATGTAGTTGAAAAAATCATGCACATATTATGCTCTAGAGAAAGAAGAGAATTAGAGGTAATTGCTGCAAACTTTCATCGCAGATGAAGGTACAATAAAGACCTTCCCTCAAGGAGGCACATCAATGGGAGCTTAGGATAAAAGGTGTGGTAGTAAGACAGCAAAGACAGACAATTGTTCTGCCTGAAAAAATGGCTAGAAAATTTTGCAGAGCTAGTTGTACAGCCTATTTTCCACATTTAAATTAAAAATTGCAGTAGAAAGTCCTTTTTCAGTTAAATCAGAATATAAAAATATGTCATGTAACAATACAGTTCCTCTAGTGGTTTTCTGTTTAGATATGAATGCAGATTATCTCTCCTGGGTCATTACCAAATAGAAAGCAACTGTATCATTGGAGAGGAGCATGATGTACTGAATAATTATGAATGCTCAATTGCCAGCACTAAACTAAAAGTATAGGTTTTTTTAATTATTAAAGTAGATCATTTTAAAGTAAACCTTTCCAAAGAGTCAAAACCATCACTGCATGATGATAAGAAGCCGATGTGGAATTAGTCAGAGCTACAATGGCAATATCAAAATTTATCTTCAAGAGATGATGGCTGAACTTATCAAGTAATGACCAACAAAGAGTTCCCTCTGAAGGCAGATAAGTTCCACCTCTCCAAACCACATATTTTATAATCTGCTTATACAGCAGCTCATCCGTACAGCTGTCCCTTCATTTTAAATCCACCTGCTATTTTAGCTGCTTCTAGTGTGATAGCCAATATGCTGAATTGGGTCTTCAGGATAAAGAAGGGTGAAAAATACACAAGCCCCCGCTATTCTGAAATTAAAGGTAAAGTAAGCAGTTTGCTTTTCTTTTAACTAAACGCTCTTACTTCGTACCCTGCTTCAGAAACCTCATGGCAGGAGGAAAGAGGCGAATTATTTGTAGTAGACACGTGATGCAACGCACTGCATGATGTAACTCAAACTGTACTACATGTATGATGTTGCTACGCTCATCTCAATCTGGCAAACATCTCCATGTTAACAGGCCCCACTGGTATCCAACTAGGCACAAAGGTCAGGCTGAGAACATCCCATTGTGGGATCCATTGTTTTCCTGTGAACTGTGCCTTGTCTATCAAATTAGTCACTTAAAGCAATGAAACAGTTACTTGGTTAAATGACTGTTTCCCCTGGCTATTAGACAAATTGTATTACATCTCCAGGCATGTGATCAAATGATCGAGAGTTTGACCTAAATTTACTTACTGTGCTAAACAACCAAAGGAACAAAAGGAATTCCGCCTCGCTGCCTACTGTCAGCTACAAAGAACATCTATCAGTCTGCAAGTGCAGATGAAATGCAGTTTTGTAGTTTTCTGTGCCGGCTTCTTGAAGCGATTGCAGTTCAGGTGACAGAAGACATTTCAGGGAGTTTAGGGCTTTTTTTGTTGTTTGGTTGTGGGTTTGGTTTTTGGGGGGGTTTTTTTGAAGCTTTATGCCAACTATTTTTGTACTTTTGGGACCCTAAAATAATATGCTTTAGAAGTGCCTTGACATCAACATAGCTAATCTTATATGGAATTTCCACTTAAGACAGATGTACTTTGAATCCTTACAAAAATACCAATCTCAAAACAGCAGAAGTACAAACAGATCACAGTCTCACACATTTGATAAACCAGACTAAAAACACATGCACTTTTTAGAAACAAGCTTTCCTTAGGGGGAGGGGGAATTCTGAAATTTCATAGACTCCCTTGAATTTTGGAGCACCTGCTAGAAGCTATTAGCATGCAGTCATTTGAAAACAGGTTGAGTTCTTTTATCATGATGTCATTTAAAAGAAAGCTGGCAAAATAATACATTCAGTTAACAAAGCCAGATATTTCCAATTGAAATTCAAATGTTTTGGGCACCCGACCCCCTTTAATTCTTTTATAACTAGATTTTCATATTCTGGTAACAATAGTTTTTCAGTCCATAACACCCCTGAATGTGTGGCTTGTGGCCATTTTGAGAAGCAGCAGGGAATGGGAAATAGGGCTAAGGGAGTGATCTACACCAACAAAACAACACTTACGTGCAAAGCAGAAAATGTACGTGCGTCTATTCAGTCTCCTTCAACACAAAGTGACTTGCAGTTTTACGGGGATGAACAAGGAGAACTGTGGAATAAACACTAGTGTGTAACAAACCAAGATGCCACAGTTCAGAGAAGCACAAAGACTTATACGAGTAGCGACCGACCCGCCAAAAGCAGCAGGACCTGGTTCCAGTCTGAGATCAAAGCACCTGGCCCATTTCAATAGAAGCATTGGTACTGTGCGATGGGCAGAAGAAGAGATCGACGCAGGACTAGAGACTTTATCAGGTGAAACTACCAGCAGAGCAGGGGGGGGGGAAAAAAAAGCATGAAAAAGAACTTACCGCTTGCTTGTGAACACACAGCCCTCACTGACAGACCTGGGTAATTGCGTATTTTAGTATAAAACTCGGGAGCTTAAGCAACTGTGTTTGCAAAGGTCATTTTGTATACTGTTATTCCCAAGTGTAGCTTTGCTGTTTGGTCTGTTACGACATTTAAATTTACAAGTTGCATTTAGTGCTGAAGGTGTTTTAACTTGACAGAAATATAACATACAAAGTTTTATACACATTCCTCCTTGCACCTGCTCAACATCAAGTGTCTTTCAGCTCCAGCTTCCTCTTGGCACATCTTACCATGCTCAACAAAAAGAGTTTATTCTTTTAACCACTTTTCTTTCACAAAAACTGCTATCCAGAGCTGAGCATCAGCTCTTAACAGTTTGTCTGGTTTTTTTTTAGATTTCCTCTGGTTTTCTGTGAACATACCTTTTTACAAACATAAATGTCTTTTTCCCCTACAACATAAAAAGAGACAGCATTAAGGAAGGACCAAGTTTATTCCTAGTCCTAGCCACAGCCCAGCTTTATGTCACAAGACCAAGCAACAGGACATACAACAAAAGGCAGGGTGAGGGGAAGAGGCACACATCCTGACACTGACAGTAGGTTGACAAAATTCTTTCAGCATCAAAAGGTTTCCTTCTTTGTGCAATTAATTTAAAGCTCTTGCTTAAGGTTTTTGAACAAACGGGCCATTGGTGGTCCCTTAAGGATTGATTTTCAAATGTTATAGCTCCCAAAAAAAACACTGCTTACAAATAAACTTTTACTTCCGAGTCAAACCAGCCCCCGCACCCAGACCCCCCCCTACACAGAGGGCCAGGTTTCAGATTCTGGAGAAGATGAGAGTTGAAGCCAATGTTTTAAAAGCACTTTTGATATACCTCTGGCGGCTCAAAAATATCTCAATCAGATCTTTTTTATTTCTAGAGAATAACATGATGCAGTGAACATTTATCCGATGTTTCAGATTATTAAGCCTGGATAATAATTCCTTGCTGCTGGCACAGTGAACTGCTCTCCACCTGCCCCAAGCCCCACATCCCCCCCCATCCTGTAATGTAAATCTATACTCTTCATATACCAAATAAAGAACTGCAATCAGAGACAAGGGAGTTGCCTGCAGCTGAGCTGACAGTGACAAACTTCAGGTTAGACAAAAGATCTCCTTACAAGCTATGCCAAGCAGTATTACAAGCAAAGCCAGCAATCTGAACCAGCAGCCCTCTAGTTCTCACTGCCTGCGCTGTATTCCTACCTTCAGCAAAAAATCCTTCAGGGCAGCAAGAACAGCAGTAAACCTGTCATTAGCAGCCACAGTACTGTCACATCAGCGACTCTCCCATGTCAGCTACAATCTTTAGCTCAGCTGTTTGCCTCTTTGGGGATAACTTTCCTTGGCTGTCAGGAAATAGAACACGTACATTGGTCCTTCATAAGCATATACAAGCACTTCAGGGCAAAAATAAACAAAACAATCCTGTATTTTGGGAAATCGTGTTGATTTTTAAAAAGGAGCCAAAATATGCCTCTGTGAATAGTCCTATATATGAGCTAGCATGGTAGAAATTACATGTAAACACGTCGTGTAGAATAAGCCACTGTCACTCATTTCCTTTCCCCGCATCAGCACTGGAAAACAGATTGGTTTTACCACATGCTTGCTACAGAACCATGTTTCCAAAACACATAGCTGAAGTCCTTGAATCACAGCCAAACAATTGGCTAAAACCCTAGAAACCTACAGATCATTACCTTAGGCGCTGGCATCTAGAAGCAACAACAACAACAAAAATTTCTTTCTTCGTGTCTCATCAGCCTTTGTGGCCCTGTCAACATCAATTGAAAACAACTACCCCAAATAGGGGAGTATATCTGTTCAACAAACACTCCCAGGTGCTATCCATTAGATTACAGCATCTGAAGAGAGAGAAATTCTATAAAAGTAACTTTTTGCTACAGCCAAAACATTTATACCACAAGCGAGTTCATGCAGTGGCAAACTAATGGTATTCTGATAAAGTGACATAAGCTTCAGAGCAACTTTGAGCATTAAAACAAGAGTTCTGAGGCCACCAAAATTGCCAGAGCTTATTCACATCTCTGGCACCTATAATACAGCTGCTAAGACATATCATGTGGAAGTGAGCAGAGAAGTAACAACAGTATCAGAATGTACTTTTAGTGTGGTTAAGAGGCAGAAGAAACAAAACGTATAAATGTCTTCAAGTTACAGTTCTCCACAGTACTGAAGTCTGTGGGAAATTATTTCAGAGCATTTGTTCGAAGGCTTGATTACCTAAGTACACTCAGAAATCCAAATTAATCTAATGGAATACTTAAACCATTAAGCCCTTGTGAGCATACTCTCATTCAGAATTATGGTGGATTTAATTTTGTTCATCTTGAATTCATTTTCAAGATTAACTACTTGGAAGAGTAGACGTCTCATCAACTGTAAGCCCCATTCTTACAATTATTTACATAGTAAACCCAGGAGGAACCAAGGTGTGACTGAGACTACAACAGCGCTGTGTACCTGAACATAATGCCCTTAAGGAACAACAGATACAAACAAATGCTGCTATTCATCTCCCAAAAAGCAGAGGCCTATGTGCATCCCCCACTGTGCATGCTGGCTTTCCATAGCATAGCAAACCAAATGCAAAGCCTCAGTCCTCAGGAGCAATCAATGATCTAAGCTCAGTGCATACAAGGTGATGCATTGGAGTCTGTGCATCAAAAGAACTTCCTTCCCCAAAGCCACTCACCTGTGCAGGAGACAGAAAGACTCAAGAGCGAGACAATTCTGTGGAAGTAGCTTCTCAATGGTTCCAAACCCTATGACAAGTCAAGGGACCTAACAGTGACAAATTAAGACAGGGTTTAAATGCAAGTACATGCCATGCAAGGCACTCCACTCCTGTTTGTGGGAAGGACAACGAAAGATGACAGCTGTAAATTAACACACTATATTAAGATATTCAGGTGATTAACGCAGACTTTGTAGTGAATAGATTCACTGAAAAGGGCTTTGTCAGCCCAGCCATGGTAGATGGCTGATTTTTTTAACATCTCTCAGCAGAAGAGGTTTATGTAGTGAAAGAGATCAGCAGAGACCAGGATAGAATTGTTCAGGGCCTTGTAAGAGAAATACTGATTTGATACAATGGGAGTCAAGACACAAAACTGAAGAAAATGCAATTCAGACAGAAATAAACTAAGTTATATAGAAGATGAGTTTCCACAATCAAAAACAAAGAAACAAACAAAACCCCTTTACAGATCCAATGCTGACAAAGCACAGATGTTGACTATGGAGCTCTACAACAAAGCAGTGCTATCAGCCACACATTACACAGATGTTGACTATGGAGTAAGCATCATGAGTTTTACAACAAAGCAGTGCTATCAGCCACACATTGGACCGACGTGTGTGACGATGTACATCTTCAGTAGTGTGACAATTCACAAAAAATCTGTATAGTATATGAACACACACATTGCAAATTATAATCCACAAATAAGGTAACTCAATGTGAGATTTGTCCCTTAAATTAGAACTACTTTTAAATAATATCTTTAGCGAAGCTTTAGTAGTAATGAGTTGCACAGAAAACAGAGAAAACTACCAAAAACTCTAGAACGACTTAAGATAGCTTTCTGGATAACATCGTTCCAAGAAATCCTAAAAAAATTCAACAAGTCTTCTGAGAAGTTCTCTTCATTAGATTTGGTCAGATTTACTTCATTTTGTTTAAATAGCTGAAAAGGAACCTTCACCCTTTACATGGCCCAACACAGTTTGCAGCAACCTTCTCTCTGGTGATAACACAAAACCAGAACTGCAAGTCCATAAATAAATATGCCATAAGATTCCCATATCTGTTGGCAAGTATGAGATTCAACTAAAACACATTTGAAGAAAGTTTAAAAATCGTGGATCATTTTTAAACAAGGTTTATTTTTTCTTCCTATTTATTAGTATCGCAAATGCCTCCAAACCCAGTGCACAGTGCTTAGACACCTATCCACCTAGTTCTGTCCCACCTCACCTACAACTGGATTATTTTTTGCCAAGACAGCCTGAGCTTCTTAGGATCCTGCTAAAAGCAAGCTTGCTAAAGCTTGCCTCTTCCACCACACCCAACATTTTACTTATGAATGAACTCAATGGTGCTGGCAGCCAGCGTTGTGGGAGAAAATAAAAACTCTAGAAGATCCTCTGCTGCCCTTCGTATTCTTAAGGTCTCCCTCAAGCATACATCTGTAACAGCTTCAAACTATGCAAGCTGAACAATATGCCATGTTATTTGTTTGCTTTACACATAATTCAAGTTGTCACAATGGGAATTTTCAGATAAGTGAGCTTGCCAAGTTTTCTTGCCTCCTCCCACGATTATACTTGAGACAATGAGTTTTGCTTAAATGAAAATCTCTATTTTGAATCCCCCTGTGAAGAAATTCTCCACTTTTCCTCCCTCGAGAAAAATTTCTGACATCCTTCTATGAAGGAACAGGCATGACAAAATTACTGCAGAAATAATTAGATGCAAAAAGCATGCAGAAATGAATAAGGAGGAGTGGAAGTATGGCCACTCCTTTTTATAGCAGCTTTGTGTTGAAGATCCGCTAAGCTGCCCTGTCAGGCTGCTTCATCAGACAGAAACACACGCCTCTACAGGACCATCCAAGTCCACCTAGATGCATTAGAAAAGCTGTAAGAAAGCTGACTTTCTTCTCCTCTGCTGGGTGAATTGGAGTGAGGGAAGGTGGGAAGAGGCAAAATTAAAGGAACAAAATTCTTACAGTTGAAGTTAAGAGAAAACAAATATGGAAAAAGAGGATCTTCTAGATGAAACAGTCTTTTTCAGAATTTTTCCAAGTTTCTCTCTACACACTGAAACATCTCAATGTGCCAGACACAAATTTATGAAATGGTTCTGTTGGCCCAAAATAGGGCATTTTGGTCAAAAGTAATTCCAATGAAGAATTTGCTCAGCTCTACTCAGTTGTAGAAAGCAGTCGATGCATGCCTGAAAAACAATTACATGAGGATCTGCAAGAAAGTCTTGCCTGCTTCGCTAGATGGAAGAACCAAACCCTGAAATTACACTTTAAAGGCACTCACTATGTCAAAGCTCTGCATCTGGAGTTCCTCAACACCTAAATGAATATCAGCATTTTAAACACAAAAAGTATAGCAAGGATACTATAGGTTGGATACTCGGTTACCTACTGCCAGAATCAGTCAGCTTCTTTCATACTACATTAAAAGGTTTTGAAAGCTGACAAAATTCAGGATTCTACCAAAGTACATTAGAAACATGACTAGCATCCAAGAAAAAAAAAAAATCCGAGGATGGATGAAAGTAGATTATTTTGATTTAATTTTGAGGCATGAGTCTGTAATCTTTTAGAGTTGGCTATTTCTTCAGCGAAAAAAAAAATTCAGATAATAGCTTGTATCTCATTGGATGCCAAGTTTTGGCCTCTTATGGTACAAACTGGATTGATTATAAATGCTTTCTTTTATTTGTCTGTCAACAACTCCCCACTGCTTTTATTTTCAGTCTCCTGATTTTCATTTTGCATGGATAGTTTGATTTGTACAAAAAAAATACCGTTTATATTAATCCAAGATGTTCACATCTGTAACATGATATTAATAGGATTATGCCAACATGGAGAATATGTAGAAAATGTGGTAACCTAAATAATACTTTCTGATACCAAGCAAAAAATATGAAACCTGACACAGTAGGTTTTTTAATGTAAAAATATTTTACAATCTCATTCATGGACAGATCATGATAAGAGCAATGAAAGAGACAACAACTTTGCTTCCAAGTGTAATTCTTAAATAAAAAGAAACCTAAAAAGCTATCAGCACTCATCTATAACGTATAATTCCAGAGACACACATATTTGCTAATTGCCTATCAGGGAATTCAGAGTCAGTTTTATAAAAAGAAACAAACTGAGAGACCTGGAAGAACAAGATACAGACAGCATATAGACACAGAACAGATATACAGCAAAAACAAAATTAGTACAGATTCTCAAAGACTTCACTGTGGCCTGAAGAAAGCCCTTTTACATATACATATATAAGTACAGCTCTGATTCTCATACACCTTTATTGATTTTGTATCCTGTGAGGAAAGTGAGTAAGGCTCCCCGCTTATCTATTTCTATCTTGTGGGAACATGTTATCTCTTATATAATTATATTAATGTGCACCAAACAACACGTGGCTTAGGTCTACATACAATTCTGATCCACTGCATGCCACCTTTAAAATTCCCTGGCCAAGATTTGAAATAGTGAAGAAAATGGTAAGACCATTATTTGTCTCAACTTCTTCCCATCAAGTCACTGAAAATTATCACTAGAATCCTCACCTAAAGAAACTCTCCCTTGAAGGCACTCACCACTTCAGAGAAGCTGGAAAAATTTGGGTTTAGAGATGAAAGAACTGAAAAGCTGGCAGCCAGGAAGTGGGACTGGCTGGAAAAAGCAGTTCTCCAGCAATTTTAGGGAGTATTTCACAGTAATGCTCCCTATATGCCACATGGTATCAAGAAGACAGAATGGAAATAATGCTATGAATCATGCATGGATGAAGATACTGGAGCTATAGATAAAAATACCAGAGTCTGATAGCTATTAACCTGCTCATTTATAGCTCCACATAACAAAGAAATGCGCTTGGGAAAGGTGAAGACTGAAGCCTATGATAATATCTAATCCTGATAATATTAGCCTTTAAACCAAAACTCACCCTACCCTTAGGGAGGTATTAATTCTTGCACTCAGCAGAGCAACATCAAGATACTGACTATCACAGCTGTGGCCACGGGGAGCAAATCCACTAGAACCACGAGAGTCGGAAGGCTCCAAAAACGGCCAGGATATCTTGGGTGGATTGCCAAAGGGAGGAAGAAAAAGAGCACAGCTTGTGAATCAGGTGCTCTTAAGTCAGCAGTAGAAGAGTGAACCTATCCCTGCCTGTAAGTGTTCTTCTGGTCATTGCAGTTGACATTCAACTCGTCAGAGTAGTGGTTTGTACTACAATAAAAAGTCCTCAACAGATATGCCAAGCTACACTGGCTTTACCTGAATCCTAATCAGATCATTTCAAAAGGCAAGTAGGATTCTTGACTCGATATATAACCCATGCTTAACATACATATCTACACTTGGTGCGTGCATGTGTGTAAGAGCATTTGAAGCAGAGAAAGACTCTCTGTATCTGGATTCATTCTTTAGATATTCTGTTCTTTTTCCCCCCTGTCACGTTCCCAGGTCACGTCACTGAGTGTCATACATATATGAATCTCACATAGCATCATCTGCAAGTTACTTAACTCATCCAGAGTCTTCATTACTCTTCTATGTTTGCTCTGTCTCTGAAGTAGGAAAAACATACATATGGGAACGCTAAAATGATTTGAAAAAGGGTTACTGAAAAAGTTATGCAGCTTCTTAATCTCATGGAATCAAAGCTGATTTTTCTCCAAGATCAAGGAGTTTCTGTTTACTGTATTGGAGATTGTGGACTGAGTTATGCTGACCACTCAAGGCTTACAAACCTTTTTATTATTAGTCAGCCATGAGACCAAGATGAGAGCTGTTCTGTTGTTTTGTTACTTAAATAAGCAGACCTTTCCTGGATTATTGGTTCAGAAACATTTATATCTGAAGAGTCATATATGTTCCTTATCTTCATGGAAATAAAATATAAAAGTAACTTCACCACTTTTCCCTAAACAAAATTTTAGAAGCTGGAGAATTTTCTTAATAAAAAAAAACCCCACCTAAGTAAATTCTGAGTTCCAATTCTCAGCTCCAGTACTGCAGGAGAAAAGAAGTTAAGACTTTGACCCAAAAAGCCAGATTCTTAATTAGCACAAACCCCAAAGTTCCAAATTCATCTAACATGAATCACTGCTTACAACTGTTGAAGTAAATTCGGTATATGTCAGCAGCACAGCATCCCTTCTTACAAATGAAGAGAGAACAAAGGGAAACTGGATTTTGAATAAGGTTCTGCACTATCATTTTTTGCTCATAGTTAGTCTTCAGAAGTAGAAACATTACCATTGATTGAAATAATCAACATATAGGCAGGTTTTTCTACTGCAAGATAAATTAGGCTGTTTTGATATACTCTTCCCACACAAAGCTGCGTATTTCCTTTTTACTTGACGGAGAATTTGGAATTGGCTACCATTATGCTCTTAAATGACAATTAACTTTAGCAATGCTAAGAATGCCTTCATTCAGTTATTCATATTATTGAGATTGAAGGTTTTTTTGTGGCATAATTGTTACTGTTCCCGATGCATTATAACTAAAAAAAGAAATGTTTTCTATTCTCTCTTTCTTCTTCTTAAAGGACTCGCTGAAGCAAAATTTCAGTGAAAGATTAATGCAATTCTGGAGGAGATAAGTTGCTAACAAACAGGAAATTTTGAGTGTTAATTATCAGCATGAATTGAAATAAAGTTCCTCTTTAGGAGGTTTCTATTCTGAGTTTCCAGTGTAAAAGGGAAGAACTTGTCTTTCTTTCTTATCTTATATATTATACTAATTAATTTACTCTAAACAAAGCAGGAGATGTTATTTCCCCAGCTTTTCCTCTCCTTCTTGTATGTTCCCCTGCACAGATTTTAATTCAGAGGTACGTGCTTTTAGAAACATTGGGAAGGGAAGGCATGATTTGGCTTAGAGGTAGAGACTGTCTGCTTTGTTGTGGTTTGGGACTGATTCAGTAGCACACTTCAATTATGATTCTTTGGCTATTTTCTTAAAAAGTGGAAAACACTCAAGAGTGGTAGGAAAAAAGCTCTCCAAAGCGATAGGCAAGGAGAAATGCATACGTCACATTTAGAAAAAGAAAAGCCATTTTCGGTTTCATAGTTACTCACTGCACAAAGGCAGAACAGTCTTTTAATTGCACTTTCTGGAGTTTTACCTTCAGTGATTTGTTTTGTTTTAAAAACACACCTGAGGGAATGCTACACTATAAATAAATAGAAAAGCATTGATGCCTTAATATGCAATTTTTCTGTGATCTGAATACCACAATTACTCAGTGTACCTTCTTTCCCCTCTCCCTTCAGAGATTGCTGTATGTAACTGTATTCCATGGCTACAACTTTTCCCTATCACCTTAGGAGCTCATTTTCTCCTGTTTTGCTTCCTTCCTTGATTTCTGTCTGTCTTTATATATAGAGATATCTATCTCCATCCTGTATTCTCTGTCTCTCAGAAGGACATGTGCTGGTTGAAACATCCAGCAGAGGCTGCACAGGCCTGAGCCTCACCTACAGAGCTGAACCTTATAAAAAGAATGTAAGCACACAATTTTTACACTGTAACCACATCCTGATGTATGTTACTTCTTCCCTTCCAGTGTATGCAAAGCAATGTATTTTAAAGGTGAATTACAAAGAAAAAGGCCAGACCAGAAATCTAATACAAAAAAAGCAAGCCCAAAACAGCTTTAATAATTTTAGACTTCCTTTCATTATAAAGGAATGAAGAAAAACAGAATTCTTACGTAAGACTGCACTAAAAATAATTATCTTGATGCTGATCTTCACTGTCTTATACTTTTTATGCCAAGGTTTCCCAAAGAAATAATGCTTACATGCTCGCTCTGTCTCTCACATCAGTTATTTCTGAATCAATAGGCTAATTTCCTCAAAGATAGTGATTTTCATCAAACATTATGGCATTATGTAGTTAAGCTGAGGAGGGAAGAGGATCAACATCTCGAGAGAAAGGCTGTAACTTGCATTCCAGCCTTACTAGACACCAGGAAACGTATGCATAACAGAGGTGTTGAAATCATACTTTCTGCAAAAGACCTTCACCTGGATCTCACATCTTCCTAGACACCAAAAACTCCAGCTACCCAGGCAAATCTGTAAGAAACCAAGGTTTATTTGTTCTGCTGATGGTGGAGTGACTTGATTGAGAACTGCTTTCACAGTTTTTATAAAGGCAGTTCAATTAACTTACATACCTGATTACATAAATGAGATTATTATACTATCTAATCTAAACTCCTTCTATTCCTCATCTTTCCCTACTGCAGCATATATCTGTGCTTTGAAGACACAGGCAGCATTCATCACATCTGCAAGACAACTGGGACGGGAACAATTCCTCCTATGGAAATTTTATGAAACATTCCTCAAAACCATCCATGCATCATAACATAAAAGTTTATGGAAAAAAAATTTACCATGTAATTTAAGCGTACGACAATTAAATTGTCATTGATAGAGTGCATAAGGTGGCACAGATGTCTCCCTTCAGGTTATCTTCTGCCAGATGTCTCAGCTAGCAGATTTGAGTGGGGAAAAGAACGCAAAACTCATGTAAGTAGGTTCAGTAGTCACAGTCATTTTTCCCTTGGTCTGTTATTTTCTTACTAATGTTGTATGAACTAAACAAACATGAAACATGTTTAGAATGGAAAGAAATATTTACAGTAGCCAAAGCATCTGCTTTTCAATTGCTCCGTTCTGGTTTTGGCAACCAGAGAATAAGTTGTCAAATAAATTATCTATTGTCTTGTTTGAGAACTAAGTTTAACAGTAGAGATGGACAGAAAAACCCCACAAATTGCTGCACAAAAGATAGTGCGATTCTATATGTCCCACCTAAAACTGGGAATTTTGTCTGTGTGCAGAGTGTAGAACCACAGTTATTCGCTGGGTAAATAATTCATACTCTGTACTGCTTTAAGGGAATTGCATGCAGCCCATTTTCCCCCATAACTTAGAGTATAGTTTAGCAAATTAATTAAAGCTTTCAATCCTGATGTGCAGTTGTGCAAGAGAACAATGAATTCATAGTTAGGTGAACAGGTTATTTTCCTCACCTCTCCCCCCTCTCCCCATATACAAGCAAGAGTAAGCTGTTTGTTGAGTTTGGTTTGGTTTTAGAACAGCTTTGATGATTCAAGTAATACTCAGCTCAGATTAGCATCACAGAGGCTCTTATCCAGCTTCGTTGAATTAAAAATTGAACATAGTGTTGCAAACAGCAATATGCTAAAATAGTCAGTCTGTTAAGTGTCACCTCTTGTATCAAACACCTAAAAGGTTTTCCTGTGATTTACTACTTAATTACAGCTACAATCATGCTGCAGAAGCAGCCCGCTCTTGGTGATTTTTCCTTAGATATATTTATGCGTATTTTTGAGAAAGCTTATCTTAAAATTAGGACATGAATTAAAGCTGCCCTACCAGATTTGACAAGGAGGAAGCATTATTCTATTGTATAACTGAAGTGTACAATACCTGCAGGCAAAGTTCAGAAGTACAATTTATCAAAATTTGCAAGAACAACACAAACACTGATTACATTTTAAGGTCAGCTGGTCATTTTTTAACTTTGGAGCTCTTAATTCTGCAATGCTGCCTGTGGTAGCAGACATACTAAACAATACGAAAGTTTTGTGGAGACTTTGGGAAGCACAGTTGCCTCAATAAGCAATGTCTTATGGATTTCTCATGTCTAACATTTTAAAATAACATTCTTAAAAGTGTTTGTCCTCCAACAATGGGTGTGCACCTGCAACTTCGAGTTCCCTTTGGGAGGTCATTTGGGGCAGGAGAATTAACAATGTATAGCTACGAGACATTATTTCTTGAAATAATGATTCTAATTGTCATGCTCACTAGAAAGATATTAATTGACAAATTCCAGTATGAAATTTGATATTTCCAAAGGGAAAAACTGAAAAGACAAGCACGACTCTACACTGGCTGGGGAAGTGTAGGCATTGAATGGCTCTCATAGTTTCAACTAATGGAAGACTGCATTTACCTTGTAAATGGATTAAGCTTTTTCTTCTCTTTTTCTGCTTACTACTATTGCATTTCCATTGTGCCAGGCTAAGCAATTGCAGGTAGCAATCACCTCAGAATTAACCTGACTGTATGTAATGAGGAGGAAAATGCAATAAACATTAATTGAATTGCAGGAAACACCTACTATCTAGAAGTGACTCTGAAGTGTTTGGAAAACATTTATGGAAGGAAGAGGTGTAAGTGCACCTGCCACGAGCCCCAATTCCACTCCTGCCTCAAATCCTATTAAAATGAAGACGTGCCCACAGCAGGTTCACCTTACTCCTGTGACGTGTGTACGTAATCCCAAGGGTCTTTTCCAACATAGATGATTCTATGATTCTATAATGACACACATTTCACAGAGGATCTCTCTTATTGCTCCTTCACTTTTGTCCCACTCCATGCCCCACATCCCCCCTCTCCTCAAACCACCCAACACTCACTCATGTACCAGGGTTTATACTCCATTCCTCAGACCTTCCAGTGGTCACGCTCAGAACATGCATGGATCTGACCCACAACTTATCCTAGCTAATGGATTTAAGTGCTCTTGTTTCTTGGAATCTCTCAGGTTTTTTTTAATTTTATTTTTTTTAATTTTGCCATTTAAGGGCAGACAAACAAATAAACAGCATATGTTTCTCTTCAGTATCTAGCTGAAATTAAGATAATGTGACAACAGATCTGAATATTTAACCCTGCAGACATTTGAAGAACCCTGGGTTTCCAAGGATTCATTCTGCCTCTTTTTCCTTACTTTACAGCAACCAACCACAATGCAAGTGTTGCTTGTTTTGTTTAAACACACACAAAAATTATAGGAGCTACTTGTTTTGAATTCTTCAGCTGTCTCACATAGAGAGGAGTCTGCACCAGTGTGGAGCCAAAACACCAGCCCTGATTATCATGATACGGTGATCTCACAGCGCGCTCAACTGCACTCAGTCACAGAACAGAATGTCCTATTCCAAAATACAATTGAAATATCTGTTTTTCTCTACTGATACCAAGCTTTCCCATAGTAGGTGGTGAACTACATGCCTTCTGAAGCGATGTTTGTCTTTATCATTGCCTTCAGTCAAGGTATTCTCTGCACTTCCAGAAGTGGAAACAAATCTGCAAATATTTATAAACCATGGACACATCCAAGTGCCACCATTCTGACTGCCTAGTGCTTCAGATTTTGTTCCATGTCCTTCATATACTCTCTCCCCTGTCTGGCTTGTAGGACTCTAATTTTAGATTCAGATAATTTAAGATTACTGCACCTAATAAGAAATGGTTTAGGATGTTTCCTCCTCTCCTCCCATTTAGAAAAAGAAACACTTGTATTACGCACATTTCCAATTCTGTATATGCTGAACTGTGGTGCAGAATTGCAATCTGCTACAACTGTGCATTTTTTAGTTATATAGTAGCAAGATTTTAATTAAAAATTCCCAGTTACCATATAGTTTCCTACTAGTTGGGATTTTAACTTTCATTTTTAAGGAAAGAAGGATTTTGTGATATTCCTGCAGAAGTGCACATCGACATACAGCAGGAGCACAAATAACTTCTGCAGCCATTGGGCAATTTTGGTCAAACTGAAATTGTCCATTATCAGAGGGAATCCACAGGGGAGAGGCACATTACAAATAACATCATCCCAAGAGAAGCTTCAGAGAGAGCTCACACTTTGTCAGATGGCAGAGGACCTAACCACTGAATGCTACAGCCATGAGTTAGTCTTCCTGCTGCACCCAGAATTATTTCTGTGTGCCAACACTGCAGTGAGAAAGGAAAAACAAAGGGTCAATTTTTCTTTTCTTCTGGTTATATTCACTCCCAGCTGGCTGCTGAGGGTAAGGGAAGGAAGAGCAGGTGGAAGCAGGGAAAGGAGGCTATTAAAATCAAATGCTGAAGGTTGGAGTAGGTGAGACACAGAGTACAGTTCTATTCCAAAGAATTTCCTCTGAAAGATGGTTCTCAGCACAAAGTTCTGCAGGAGTCTCTCTCTCCACCAGCCTAAAGAGAAAGGTAACGCCTGAAATTACATGGCTAAAGTTACATTGTGTGACCATCACCATTCACATTTGCAGAAATAACTCTTATCTGAGTCCAATCTCAGAATATAAATATGGCAAAGTCAAGTACTTCAGCATAGAGTAAACTGTCTATCAAATAAAGATCAGGTCCAGAGGCGAAAACATACTCAATGGCCCTATTTTATGCTCCAAACCTATGGTTGTAAAACCAAAGAACAAAATTTTTAAAAGTAAAAGAAGTTGTTGAACTTTCCAAGGGGCCAAGAACCCTCACAGTAACTGTGTCTGCCATTTTCATGGACAGCAAAAAACATCAGCTGTAAGGGAGACTCCAAAACAAAAAGACTACAGCATTTCCTGCAACTACTCTGCAGTTAGACTTCAGGGTAACACAGCTTGCCGCTGTTAGAACTAAACATTAATTAGGCAAAATACATATCCAGCGTGATGAAGCAACAGCTGAAGTTTGATATTAGCTTCTTTGAACCTCTACTAGCATCTTAACACTTGGATACATATTTGAAACCTACTTAGACATCAAATCAAATGTGTACCATGCAGATTTCAATGCATAACCTTCTTTTCAGCAATGATATTTTGTCTGAATAGCTTTCGATTTTAGTAATTACCCTCTTGCAGCTTAAAAGCAGGAAATCTACGAGAAAGAGGCAAAACCACTTTGCTATTGAACTAAATTCTAATAGCATCCAAAGTATTTACATACGAGATTCCAAAAGTGAATGTATACTGTCCAAAAGTGACTGTTTCATGTTATATTTACTCCACCTGATCTGCTACTCCATATCAGTGGCCACACTCAGCCAGACTTTCTACAACAGCCAGCGACAGATATGTGGAGAAAGAGCACAAAAGCGGGGCAAGCATGAAGTAATACTACACCAGCATATTCCTCTGTTTTTCAGGAACTTTCCTAACCACAGAGGATGTCTTTGCATTCAGAAGGCCCTCATGGACTTTCATTTGTCTCGTCATTTCTGAACCCAAGCATACCTAAAGGCATTAGTATAACCACACGGCAACAAGTTCCCCAGAACTATCTTCTTTCTTGTCCTTTTCCAGGCCCGCCACCTGATCAGAATCATTTGAGGCTCCTCCAACCCTTACATTATGAGGAAGTGTGGTTACTTGTTTGTTAGTCACCTTTTCCAAGCCACCCAGCATTTTACAGTCTTCTGTCACGTATTCTTCACAATCATGT
The DNA here is from genome assembly GCF_001431845.1 of Calidris pugnax. Lineage (NCBI taxonomy): Eukaryota > Metazoa > Chordata > Aves > Charadriiformes > Scolopacidae > Calidris > Calidris pugnax. The sequence goes on from NW_015090920.1 coordinate 11,341,999, forward strand.
TTTTTCCCCAGTGTTATTTAGCTGGGGTTTGTGTGGTAGTCTTTCCACATGTCTGAGCATCCTTGCCGCTTTTCACTGTACCTGTTGCAATGTGAAATGAGGAAGTGAAAATTGGAAGGGCGCTGGGTTTTGGATGGCAGCACAGAGGTGTTTGAAATGGGTACGAGCCTATTAACTCACTTTCTCGGTGAAGGCTAGAAACTTATCAGTCTCAGCCTGGAACTGGCTAATTCCAAATGAACTAGCCCAATGACAGGAAGCAATTCAGCATATTAGAGCTGCATTTTGCAAGTGCTAATTAACCTAGTTTAAAAATCTTAAGAAGCAGTCTGAGCTAAGTAAAACAAACATGTATCATGCACATTCTTCTGGCCATCTTTTCTCCTAGTTTCCACCCTCCCAGAAAGCTGTCATAAAAGGCTGCCTCCCTGGAGTCGTGCCCTGCTTTAGCTCCACTTGTCTTTCCTCCCCCAGACTGCAACACACAGAGAAACAACTTCTGCAATTCCTTTTCTCTAGCTCTTATGCGCCTGGCTTCTGCCCAATTATTTTATAGCAAGGAAAACCCACACTTAACTCTTTTCTGATCCTCCAACTTTCAGATTTCTTCCTCTTGGAATGCTTTTCCCTCTGTCCTAAAGTTATTTTCACATTTCAGAAATAAGGAATAACATGAAAGAAGGAAAACAAGAATTGAAGGCAGGGGGGTAGCAGGTTAGGGGCGAGGTACTTATATAGTCAAAGATATGAAGCAAAAATTTTTATGACCCCACAAATCAAAAATAAATGAAAAAAAACCCCAAGGTCTATATCATATGGAAACATTCTGAAGAACATAAATCACTAGTAAGTAGTGTGGAAAAATGGGAATTGTGCTTGAAGTAAGCTGATGAGGTCAATACTATCACTTCCTAGGTTCAGAATTCAGGGCTAGAAAAATTATCCTTATCTGTTGGGAGTCAAGAGCTTCTTAACCAAGTATTAGAGGCCATAAAATTGCTTCTCAGATTGCACTCCTAACATACAACTTGCTTTATATTAAAGGAAGAATAAATTTCACCATCGCATTTTCCAGTCAATATTAAATGGCTTAAGTCAGGAAGACTACAGTGTAAAGTTCACTAATTTTCATCAGATATATTCTGAAGGTAAGGATTCTACCCAAACAGTAGCTGTAAAATTTTAGCAAAAGTGTCACAGTTTTATAATTTTGCAATTTTAAAACAGACTTACAAAAAGGTTTCTGAAATGGTCATTTTATTTCATTAGTAAGGAGATTACTTAGTTGTCTTTCTTCTCCACAGTTTTTTAATTCACCTTGCACTGCTCAACATGAAGACATGTGCATACACAGTTGACACAGAAAAGCTAAGCATGTTTCCAAGTTCTGCTACAGCAACTTGCTTTGCAAATCCAAAACCCAACTCAGTTCATATATTGGAATTCTCTGAAAAAGTTCTCTCAATTCAATCTGTAAGCCTGTAAAAATATGCAATAAGCTATGAATGCTTGGGTCATACACAGAAAGAAAAGAACATGCAATCAATTTACAAAGCTAAAGAGGATCTTGCTAAGTCAGAAACATAAAAGTGCTTTCAGATATGGAAGAATTTGACCTATACAGCGTCACACTGATTTTGGACTTTTATGAAGACATTATCCATACGATTTTGAGCTGAATGAGTCAGCTTAAGAACTCCTTAATTATTCTTGAATATTGATGTTTTTGCTGTAGCAAAAACACATCCAGCTCCTCTCAGTGCCTGTTACCTAGAGCCATGTTCATCTAGATTGACCAAGGTTATAAAGAATGATTTCTTGTACAGCTGAGTGAAATAACCAGAAAGTGCTGCCTTCAGGCCACTCTGCAGCACACAGCTTTTTAACACAGACACACACATACCCTGTCTTCCCTGGGGACTACGTATGCTTTGGACTTCCCAAAGTCCTCTTGTTTAACAAAATATGGTTTATGCCTAAATAAGAGCAGTGTCCTTGCTGACCTGAGGTAGGTTTAAATCAGTGTTAAAGGCCCTGAAGATCCATTATCAGTTTTCTCACTCACTATTGACTGCACATCACTTAAACATATTTCTTCCCCTTACATATGCAGCTAGCGAGAAGTAGGTATATTCTATATAGGTATATTCTATATTGCACTTGCTGTAAGCTATACACACTGGGCATTCAATAGCATGACCAGAAATCTTGCAGGATTTAATTTACAATCTTGCATGTTGTAAGCCCCTCAGGACAGGAAACTCTCATGTTTTATATATCTATAAAACAACATGCATACCTATGACACTGTATAAATAACAGAGGATCAGATTAAAAACATCTGTAGACACTCTGGCTGATCTATTGTCTTGCTGGCTGCTGTCTCTTCATAATTTTTGATGGCAGATGAGCCATTTCACGTCACAGGATTGCTAGCAGTGCTGATGCAGCTACGTATAAATCTGTGGCAACATGTTAACAAGAGACGTGATGAAGAGAGAAATTAAATAATAATAATAATAATAATCAGTCCTTCAGATATGACCTCCTGAGAGGTTTGTTTGATTTTTATTTACTTTTTGCCAAGAAAAGATAGGAAACATGGATGACTCAAACAAAACACTTCTGGAAATGTGGTAGTAGGCAGTAAGGACAACATTTCTTTCATTCAGAACAAAGTCTGTTGTGATACAACTTTTCTCTGGCTGCCCAGAAGCGTCAACATCTATTCATCTGTTGTAAATTGCTTCTGTGAAAGCAAAATTAATGTATGTCCGCAACATGGTGATAGTCACAGAAGATACAGAGATCTTCACACACTGTGCAAGTATTGAGTGCAGAAATAATGCTAAAAGGGAGGCAGACTGTTATTGATACCAAGCAGGGAAGGGAACAACTACATTTCCAAGAGAGAGGCAAAGAGGAATCCTAAATTTAGAACAAAATTCAGAACTGAAGCCAAGATACTGTCACCACCAGAGCTGCGTGAACATCTCACAGAAACTCCTTCAACAGTGTTAAACTCAGCTCCTTTAGGTTTAAAAGAGGGAAACAAAATAAATTCCCTTCACATGAATCTTCTCTGTGTCCTTCAAATCACTATCTAAAAATTCAAATTGAAACACTTTTCTCTCTACCCAGCTATATGCTTTTCTAAATTGATTATAAACCTTTCACTTTGACTCCATAGTCAAACTTTTGGCAGCTGGTCACACGGTAGGTCTCCTGAATTGAATGAGCCTGGTATGTTTTTGCGATACACCTCAGGCTGCTTTTACAAAAGATAAGCATTAATTAAAAGTCACTTCATCTAATAAGAAACTTCACTTTTGCAGTGAGGAATTAAGAATGTTTTGAAAGACAGAGTAGAACGCCAGAAGTGTGAAACTGTATGAAAAATGTTTTTCTCAAAATCAGACAATCCAAAGATCTTAAATCAGATCATTTCAGATGCGAGTGCTTCCCTCCACTTTTCCACATTTTTCTTTCAGTGCTATCGTACCTAATCTCGTACATTTTCCTTCCTCCTTCCAGCAAGCAAGTTATGTAGTGATGATACCTTCTACAGCTGTATTCAAAAGTTTGGTGTTCTCTATTCAACTTTTACCATACCTTTTTAAAGAAACACTTTGAAATCTAACAAGAAAAAGCATTATGGAACGGATCACTTCTCCTCTTACTCTTCTGAAAGGAGAGAGGTGGGAACATACCTACATATGTATGAAGACCTACATAGAGAATCCAGATAGATAGCTTCCAAATGCAGGGTATGCAAAGCGTTTACATTGATACAATTTTTGTCTTTCATGTCATAAGTGGAGATACCAGAGGCTTTCCTTCTGCAAAGAAGACAGGACGCTCAGTTTGATCAGGACATTCACTTAGCAAACATCTCCCATAAAAACTGAGATTGTCTAAAAATGAAATTAAAATGTGATCAAACTGTACTCCTGCCTGTTTTACAACCAGAGGGTGCCAGGCCAGCTCGCTAGCGAGGGCTTAGCAGCTGTAAGACACATCTGTTGCAGCTGGCAGCCTTTTACACGCTGCTGCATGACTGCAGGTATGCTTAAACCCTTCTTCCTCAACCTCCTCCCTGTGCCCAGGAAGGGTCTGACGAGAAAAGTAAGTCAGAATCTTAGATAGTATATTGCTTACTATAAAAGATTTTTATTAAAACACATGAACTGCAACAATAAAGCATCTTAACGATTAAGGACAGAATCAGGTTACTACTTGCACCAGCAAAAAGGATAAAGTCTCTGTCATGTTGTGCCTGCTGCTGCAGAAGCAATGAGCTAATGAAGGCAACTGAATAGCTTTGAAAACATCAAAATCCAAGCAAATCCTAAATTCTAATCCCACAGCACAGCACAACCTTTCCAGCTACACCGTCCTGCAGCATTTACTAAAATCAGATTGTGCTTTTAAAATGTAGTTCATATTGGGAGTACTATATATTTGGAAGAGTTGCAGGCCATTAACTCTAGGCCTACTAGTCTCTATGGATTCATCCTAGATGTGCCGCTGGTTTGCTCATATACCATTTTGTTTCTTTTTCAAACCCCAGAGAAATGAAAGCTCACAATTTAGAATAAAATTCTCAAGAATGCCAGAAACAGCTCACAAGGACAGTTCAGCTGGTCTGTAACAAAGCCTTATTTATAAAACACATAAGTTTCTCTTTGGGAGTCAGGAATTCAAACAAATAGATTTTGAATTCTCTCTTTTTTAGGGCTTTGAGATTTATTTCAGTGAGAAGCACAAGCATGTATTCATTCATTCATTCATACATTCAGACTAACAGTATCAGAACCTTCTCTTTTGTCTTTTGTTAGAGTTACGGGCTTTTCCTTCATTGCTTTTTTAACCTCATTTTTAACTTCATGTGAAGTTAAAACCCTTCACAAATATTTCTTTAACACGCTAGGAAGAAGAGCAGCAGCTGTGAAATTCTTGGCCAAAATCAGAAACAGTTCCTATTGGGTCTGGACAGTGGTAGCGGTAACCAAAATGGAACACCACCATCCCCCATACACACACTTCCTGTCAAAAGATAAAGAAAACTAGTAAAAAAAAAAAAAATTGAGTGAGTTTTGCAAGAAGAATGAAAATATATTGGGGGTATTCATTTCAAATTTCTTTTACCCTGAAGAAAATTGATTTTTGTTTTGACTAATATAGTAATGTAAGTGAAGGTTGAAGAAAACAAAATCAACCATCAGTCTTTTCTCCTCCTTTAAGAGCAATTAGAAGTTTTCAAGTTTGCTTCCTATTCTGAAGGGAATCAACTCTAAAAATTCTCTCTTAAATCAAGCTTTTCATCTAGGGCTTCTTCTTAACAGTTGCCTACAGTTCTTTCCCACATAAGGGGAGGAGTAAGAAAAATCAGAATTTTCTACACTCTTTCAAAACTATCTTCCCTATCTTTCCCCTATTACTTATTTAGAAAGAGTTTCTCAACCAGATAGATCTTCAAGTAACTCAGACCAGTTAACCACATGCATTCATTCATTCATCCATCCAATCACTAATGGAGCTACAGTCGCTTAAAACAGCTGAAAAATTTGACTCCCTTTGCATTTACCTTTGAAATTCTTGATAAAGGAATCCTTTTAATACACAGAGGACTTGAGGTACGGAATTATTGCTAAATCACTTCCCTTTTGGCTTGGTGCTTCAGCAAGCCAGCTCTATCCTGCACTCTCTCAGTATTTTCTGTCATCTTGTCATCCTTCATGTGATTTGACATGTATCATTTGCTTGCATTATTAATCCAGGAACACAAGGCAAAAAGTTTAGCTGGTGAAAGGTTTCTGCCTTTTTCTAGACCAGCAAAAGGCTATTGTATAAGCAGAGAAAACAAACTGAAAAGTATCCCAAGGATGAGTTTCGTTTCCCTCAGACAAAATACATAATCATTCCCATTCTACATTTGTAGAATTTAAACATACAAAATGCCACAAAAATGCGTAGAAAACTTTAACACATACTCACTATTAGAAATAAATGATGAAAACCATCTGCATATGAGGATACATGACACGAAACACAAGGAGTCATGTAAACAATGCTCTATGATTTATCCTAATACTGGGAATTGCAGGATGAAGGCTTTTAATCAGATGGCCTCCAGCAACAGCCCAGTTGCCTGGGAAGTAAACACATGTGTAACCACATTTAATAAAGATACATAGCTTGTATCAGAAAACAAGCCTTCTTTTTACATCTCTCTTGCATCACAAAACACACTTACATTCATCATAGCTACATGCATGTAAAGTTACAAAGGCTTCGATAGTTTCAGCCCTGCTTGTACTGGTAATTTACTTGGCTCATTTGGGTGCATAAATTTACCTACCAACTTCCAGGACACAGAGAAAGGTAGACACCAAAACTTCAGTGAGAATATAAGGATTTCCCAGTGAGTCATTTCTACAAAAGGAGCATAATACGCTCTTTGAGATACAAATCTGTCTTTATTTTCGTGTTATATGTAGCATGAAGCTATCAACAATGAATCTTAAGAGGGGAAAATAAGGAAACATAGCACATGATTCAATCTCAGTTTTATTCTCTATACTTTTAGCACAGGAAGAGGGAATCCTTGGATACGGAGCAGCAACATTTGAGGGAGACACAACAGTACTACCAAATAATGACAGAACAAATAAGAGCAAAAGCTTGATGCCACCCAGTTCCTTCCCATTTCACAGTTAAAGAGAGTGTAAACTCTCAACTGCAATTTAGCCATAGAGCAGAGACTGGTAAACTCGTACAGAGTGATAATTGCTGGGATCTTTAATGACAAGCTTCCACGTAAAACACAGAACATAGACTAAAGTATCACATAAACTAACAAGGAAGTACTGAAGATGAGTAGCCAGCCCACTGGCGCAAAAATAATTGGCAAGATGAAAAGATATTCACGTGTACTGTAAGCATATGGGAAGGAGAGGCCCGTACTACTGCCTGGGTTTATGGCTTCCTATTGGAAATACATGTATTGTATCATTGTCTATGATGTAACACATTTTGTTTAATGCTAAGTCTAGTCCAAATTTTGCACCTTCTAGATCCCAAAACAGTTCTAAGCCATTACCTTTAAAGGTAAGGAAGACGCCCCAACTTCCGTGAATGCTTTTCCACTGACATTCAGATCACAGGTTCTCAGGATTTCTAAGCATACCTGTTTTTCATGAATATAGTACCATAAATATCCAGAGGCATTGTGAAGAATTTTCTTCTGTAAACATTTACACAATTATAACGTCTAAACAAGCCCCTCTTCGGCAGTTTAGACATCCACAATATGTTCTGCACATGATCCAACCAGATACACATAGTCAGTGATTCAACTAGATGAGCCCAGGGCAAGCCTTTCACTGACCAAGGTGTATTTTGCTCCAAAACAAACCAAAAAAACCTGCTAAAAAAAACCCAGCAAGAAAGCTGTCTTTTTTAACAATAGGGTGCAGATTCAAGAAAAACCTCAATATAATATTTAAAATAACTGAAAAGTGATTTATCACCCACCAAAGTACTCAGAACAACATATTCATGAAGGTCAAGATCTGCTATTTCTTACTTATTTTTTGAAGTACAAGGGCAAAGAATAGTAATTTTGCATGGTTCCTTCACCAGACAGCTAGTGATTGCCTAGAACTGTAAGATCCTCCATTCATTTTGTCAGAAAACATCACTTCTGGATGCTGATCATTCCAGATATAGTTATTGGAAAGGGTGGCAATGAGTAGTTTGGAAGATGCTATAAATGTCATGTTTCTTTCGCACTATCAAGACACCTGGAACAATGGATTTAAGAACCACTCTTCACTAGGTCAGGAGGATCCTCAATTTGTACTATGGCAGCACTTCTTTCTAAGACAAAGGCAGATGAGCTTTGCTATTGAGTTTTGGTGTGGATATGAGTCTATATCCAAAGAGTTTTGCCTGGAAGAAAACAGGTCAGAAGCCACATCAAGAAGAAAATTATGCCTGAATTACTGACCCCTTCTGGTAAAGAACAAGCGGATTCGTAAAATGGGTTATTTATTGAAAGAGTTTTAAAGCTCCAAATTGTGAACTGTCTCTGTTTATGTGCTGTGTTGAAGAAAGTCAGACTTGGCACATGTTTTTCATTAACTGTACTAAAGCAGCTCAGTTTCCCTAGAAATCCCCAGTCTCTCCTCTGCAATAGGGTAATCTAGAAGGCCCCTAATTTTAGCTCTTCAGTCTGAAGGGTAGCACATACATAAGAAGTGCTGAGTGAATGCTGCTGAAATGTCTATGATTATGTGGAATGCTAAAGCAAATTGGCTTGCTTGGCATGTACAACATCATTAAAATCTTCAGAATAAGGTCTAAAAGCAAGGAAGTCTCATACATATTTGTTTAACACATTTCACACATGAAGCTTTCACATAGCCATCTTCAACATCTGTCAGTGCAATCAAGAGACACTGTGTGTTCCAGGATCCCAGTAACATAACTTATTTCAAACTGGTCATAGCAAAAAGCTAGCCCCTAGCAACCCAATATGTTGTCTATGCCCAAAATACAGGCCAATTATTCCACATTTGCAGCATAACCCTAGAACCTGGACACAATTTTTAAAATTTGTTATTAGTTCTGAACAGGAAGAAGTAGACTGGGCCAAATACATTACACAGTTTTTCTAGCATTCATTATAACAAAAGTGATATTTAGAAAACTAGTCTGTATGCTTTCCACTGATTTTCTCATTTTCAGGCAGATTAAATCACTCTGGAACTGTTTGCCTGTTTGTTGAGAACAGCTTTCAAGATGAGGTAATTAAAGGAAACCTATCAATTCAGTATATATTTTCAAGTTAATAATGTTGACATACTGTTCAAATAAACCTCCAATTTACTACAATCTGTTTTTAGACAAGCCCTCCGTTTTAACCTCCAAATGGAAGGAAAACTAAGTGACTTTCCTCATCTCACTTAATAGAGAACATATGTTCAAAGATAATACTGTAGGCTTGTTCTGAGAAGCTGTTCTTCCTCTGACAGAGACGCAGTGAGCTTGCATAGTAACACTGATACATAATGAAAGTCCACACTGCCATAAATCTCATGCACTGCAGAGGTCACTTCAGAGAAAAAGAGACCTCTGATCAGAGAAGCACATACGCACGCACAAACAAAAGCATCCTGGCCACAGGTGAAAAAAAGAACCTGGTGTATCTCCTGTCAGCTGGAGGGATCAGAACTAAGAGCCACCTCAATCCTAATATTTTGGGGCAGGGGGGAGGAGATGGAGGTGATAGTGGAGGGACAGAGAGAGGATGGAAAGCAGGAAAGGATATCTGCCATCACAAAGCACAAGAAGCAGCTCTGAAATAGAACTATTTTAAATCCTTGCATTACAAACTCTTTGGAATCATTTCAGGTGGAAAAGCGACAGTAATATCGACAGGAACTTTCATTTGTTTTATTAAGATTTATGTAAAACATACCTATTCTTATAACGTACACAAAGTATGTAGTTGTCACTTGCTTCTCCAGGTCTCAACATTTTAATCTACAAAAGAAGGTTAATTCACCTGCCGAGGCCACTGTACTTGATACTGTAAAAGCCGTTAATAAAATCCACATTCCTTGAATCCCAGTCAATTCGTTGATTCGTTAGACTATGCCTATAAACATGCCAACATTTTACTTGTATCCAGAAACAAATCAAAGCCACTTCAGTCTATTGTGCTCAGTATCATGCCATCACACCACTAAGATAGGGGCCAAGTGTGATCACTTACATCCAGTAATAAAAGAAAAACAAAGATCCATCACCAGACATTATTAACATTTAGTTGCAGATTTATCTGATCCAACAAAGCCATGCCACATCAAACATTTCAAGTTCATACCCACCAAATAAAACAATGACAAGAATCACTGAACAATTCTTCAGTATGATTTGGCACAGCCCATGTCATAGTCCCTTGCCTAAAAACCAGAAAGTGTAAGTTTTCTTAGCAGCAAGAAACAAATAAGCTTTTAATGATGAACCGTGGAGCTATTCTTAAATCTCGGGATTCTGGGGCATAAATCTACATCAACATATAGCTGGGGCCCTGCTTTTACCTCAAGAACAAAATAAAACACCAGCAGTAATGAGAAGCCATTCTTTGTTAAACCCTTGATACCATTTGACTTGCCAGGGGATGAGGCACTAGTACAGTAGCGGGCACTGTAGCTCTTCCTCTGCTTCACCAATTCTGTTCTGTGACAGAGTTGCAGTGGAGAAGCACTTTTTAAATTTGTTTATTTTTAAAAGACATATACATGAACAAGACCCTGAGTTTGGGTCTTTTATTGCTTTTTGTTTGTTTGTTTAAATGTAGAGAGCATTCCAGGCAGTGTTGCATATGTTGCTGACAAGCCTCACCTTAAAATGCTGGCAGCACTGCAGCTGACTTGAGAAGTGACTATGGTTCAGATTTCAAAAGTAAAGGTGGGAATTCAACCTGTGGTGCCTAAGCCTACACTTAAGATGCCAAAATATGGATATTAATGTCTAAATAAATGATTTGGTTTACAAGAGACCCAAGTCCTACTTTAAATGGCTTTATTTGGAGGAGAGAAGGCTCCAGGGAAACCTTATAGCAGCCTTCCAGTATCTGAAGGGAGCCTACAGGAGAGCCGGAGAGGGACTCTTTGTCAGGAGGTGTAGCAATAGGACGAGGGGTAATGGTTTTAAATTGAAAGAGGGGAGATTTGGATTAGATACTAGAAGGAATTTCTTTACTCTGAGGGTGGTGAGACACTGGAACAGGTTGCCCAGAGAAACTGTGGATGCCCCATCCCTGGAAGTGTTCAAGGCCAGGCTGGATGGGGCTTTGAGCAACCTGGTCTAGTGGGAGGTGTCCCTGCCCATGGCAAAGGGGTTGGAAATCAATGATCTTTAAGGTCCCTTCCAACTCTAACCATTCTATGATTCTATTCCATGATTATCAGAAGTGTTCATGCAAACCACTTCCATTTATTATAGTGGTAGCCGCTGCAGATCTCCACTTAATAAGTCTGAATAGTTACCAGGAGTCTTTAAATTATGGGGCATTCACTGGAAGAACTGATTTTCTGCACAGCCTACCAGTCTCTGCAAACAACAGAAAAAAAGAGTGTGAATTCAGTCAACCATGAGAAGTGGGTTTTGTTTTTAATTAAGTTTGGGATGAAAAATAAATAGTACTACAGAGCAAAACACAGCACTTGAGCTTTCCTTGCAAGAAAGAATTAAGTTTACAAAACAGTACCAGGAGAAATAGCTTTTTATTCAGTAGTTCAGTAATTTAGACATTCATATAGGCTCAAAACCTTTCTTTGCCCAAGATCTGAACCCCAAGCCCCTGGTCTTCCATTGCTGCTGTTGCCATGCATTTCCAAAATATTTATCAAGGCACAAAGCACAACAACAGGTTCACTATTAGGGAATCCTCAGCATGGACACCACAAGAAAGGTGACATTTTAGATACATTTGACTTGTGTTTGAAACACAGACCTAAGCCAGAGACAAAAATTTCTACAGTATTTATGCACAATCTCTTGCTCCACTACAGAGCAAGTGCCTCTTGCCTCCGTGCCTCTTGCAGATCACATCACAGGAGAAAGCTTAACTTTACACCAACCTCATGCAGGGGGATAACCAAAGCTACGGTCTCTATGAATTGTGCTTACACAGACCAATTCCTCAGCCACAAAAATGTTGATGTTTCAAGTGACAGCATATGACAGACAAGCAATCCTGAGATCCTGAGCTCCCTCTGAGTAAACAGAGGTTCAGAAATTAAGCAGGTGGGATGCTTCATTTCACATTCCGAGGTAAACTTTTAATACAGCTTCCTATACCATGAGTTGCTCGGGTTCAAATACTAAGCTTGGAATATCAGAGTGAGGAGAAGATTAACTGTAGCATCAGAACACAAGCAGAGATTTCCCCAATCAGAATGACTTACTAAAGAATGAATCTGTAAGCCCCAGGCGGTTTGTCACAGACAGTACTTCAAAAATAGAAAATTATGTACCATTAAGCCACAGCTCAAAGAGTTCAACAAACATGAAACCTTGATAAATGTGGAAGTTAGAATAGATTTTAAATTTTGCATAAATGACACCAAAAAAAATTGCAAGTCAGCTTGAAATAAAATTGCCATAAAAATTGCCTAAAACCTTAGGTTTTTATACCTTGAAAAACAATTTATTTTTTTTTTCCTCATCCATTTGGGAGAGATTTTTGTTTTAGCAGAACTGTTTGCATTCTCTCCCTATAAAACGGATCAGTCTGGCATCAGTAGATATTACTCAGCTTAAGGCAAACAAAGTTAGGAGTAAGAGAGAAACTTCGCCAGCTTCAGCCACCACTGTATGCAAGTTGAAAAGCTATTTATTCTATTATTCTAGTTCTGAAGTAATATTTTAAGATTTGTAGAGAATAAAATCTTGGGCACTCAGCAATTTAGCTGCAGATGTTTTATGTATGAATCCTTGTCTATATTCTACCCCCGACATACAGTGAGCAACAGAAAAAGCAAAGCAAGCTCTAAGTGAAGGGTAATCTGACTGCAGAAGTCACGTGTGGACAAACACCGTCTCTGTTATCAGAAGGACTAATCAGGTATTTTTGAGTTCTTTGTATTCACAGAAAGGTTCCAAGGTCACTTTTATTGTCGGAGTCAAACATTCCCAGGATCCAGGACCTTCCCATTCTAGAGCCAGCTCTCCTTATACTCATATACTAAGTCTGGTAAGTTTCAGACCATTGTTCAAAATACTGTTTTTACAAAATGGTACAATGTAACTTCAGAGACTGGAAGAGCACTTTAGAGAGAACCAAGAGTGATGATGTTTCTTTCACATAGCATTCTTTGCATTGTTTTCTGGGTGCCTGAGTATATAATAATTGCTATCTGAAGTTTAAATAAGTTAGTTAAACGAGACATTAAGAATGTTGATTACCATTTGTAATAGTAAAATTTGTGAAATTAAAAAAAAAACAACTATTTGAAGATCTGGGGCCCGATGCTTGCAGATACGTGTTCAAGCTTACCATATTTTATACCCAGTAGTTAAAATGGTACTTAAGATACTCCAGAGGAGAAATGGAGTAAACATAGAGCTGGTATTCAGATCTAATTTTTTTTATGTGCCAATATAACATGAAGCAGCACATTTCCCAAATTCTGTTTACATCTTAATATCACCATTTTTTAGATCATCATTAGGAAATATTCAAACACATTAAAGTTTGCAATACTCTTCTGAAAGCTGATTAACGGTCATTATTAGGAATTATCCATGTAGTTCATTCCAACATTTGCCAAAAAAAAAAATACAACTTTTTCGTTTTAAAAACTAACAACATCAGGAATAAATTATAAACCTTAGCTCAAGTGACCTTATCTTTCATTGCAGATTCTCCCCATCTGCACACTGTCCCTTCTGCACTACCTATTAAAGCAAAGCTGCTGGATCAGCCAGCTGCAGGCTCCTCTGACTTAGAGACATAGCAAAAACTCACTTCCTTTTGGAACAAGTCCCTCTTGCCTTTCTCATCTTAACAGTCCCAATGTAACCACAAGGTTATTCTCCACTCTCAAACCAAGATTTGGCCCTTTGACATTTTGAGTCATGCTAAGTAGTTCATTTGTCTTTAACAACATTACTCCTTGATTATCTCTTTGGAAGGCAATTGATCAATCAATACTAATGAATCCATTTAGACAAAGGATCTAGTATCCAAATATATGTATTCAAAATTGAATTTCACATTTACCTTCAAGTTCTTAAATATTTTTAGTAAGGAGTCTACAGAAGTGAATTGCTTTTAGGTGCCAATAGCTTCATTACAAAATATTAATCACCTTTATGGTTTCTTCATACCAATGCCTCAAGTAAAATTGATTTGAAACATGGACAGCAAAATTAGAAAAGACTGATTTCCTATACCTTTAGCACTCAGAACCAGATTTTCCCATGTCTACACAAGCACTAATCTGCCAGAAGTAATCAGAGCGTTCATACCACTGCTGCCACCTACAGATTATCTCATAACTGAGGGTTGAACTGACGCTACCATGTTTTCCTAATGAGAGCACTGACAGATAGGTGGGTAGAAGAGATGGATTGTATTTTCATGAAGCTCATAGAAATCGAGTAGTTTAAAGATTAATCTCCATCGTCAGCTTTGGTTGAAATTAATCACTGGCTTCAAAAGTTGTTAGGGGGGACACAAACACCAAGAGATTACACTCTTAGTCTCTTTTCCTAAAGGAACAAGGCTTGCAATGTTTAATTTATTATCACATGCACACCTTTCAAACAGGTTTCATTCGTTAGGTTATTATAATGTCAAACTGTAACATTTTTCAAATTGTACTTACTTTAGAAGAAAATTAGAACCTTGTCAAATGGATCCGACCTACTCACTCAAGAAATCTTACTATGCCCTATTCACCAAAACCAGCCAACTGCTAAATTCCTTAGTCCAAGAGATTTAATTCCCCTCAATAAAAAAAAAACTCAAGGCACTGCAGACTGACTATCCTGCAAATACTTGCAGTTTCCCCCTCAGTTGACAGAAACCTCATAGATAACCAGCAGCTTGTTGCCCTAGGGCAAATCTTATTCCAGGCAGGCAAACTGGCTTTTTCAGATGCCTCAAGTCAAGCACCATTTAAAAACAAGTAACAAATAAAAAAAAAAAAAAATCACCACAAACCCAAAATCCACTAAATAATAAAGCCATGAGTTTTGTGAAAGTGTTACAGGTATGGAAGCAGCATATGCCTAACTAACTGAAGTAAACAAACCAGACTCTCCCTGTAGCTGGGTGCTGCTGCAGAAAGAATGGTAGGCCAACAGTGGTGCCATGTGACTGAACAGAACTTTCTCAGGTGTTGATCATAGTTCTTCTTAAAGAGAGTAAAAGATCTTTTTCTGAAGCTTCTGGTCTTAGTCTCCCCTCTGTATAATTTCAACACATCAGTAAGCATTTCTTTCTATCCTAAGCCCAGATTCCTCTGTCATGTTGTACTTGGAACCATTCCATTCCTGTATCAGTAGTGTTACAACATTTCTGAAGAATATTCACATCCACTTAGTGCAGTTTTGAATTAATAAACACAAGTATCAAGTACTGAGTCTGAAGAATATTCTTTTTCATTTCATTTAGGACTCCTAATTTTACTAGTTCCTTACACCTTTTTTCTTGTTTTTCTTCTTTTAACCACATTCATGGTATTTCTCCGAGCCATAGAAGGCTGCCTTCTCTGCAAGGCAGCTTTCAGTTCTGTGGAAAGCTGTAAGGCTCGCTGGCAGCAGTGCCCAGTGTCCCCAGGCATCACCAGGAGCCAGACTGTCCCGTACCCTGAAGAACGAGGCAGATGAGTCTCAGAGAGCCTTTTCCTGGAGTTTCCCCTCCACTATTTTGAAGTGTGTGACGAGACCCATTATAGCAAATTTCTGGGGGCTGCTGGGGAAGTCTGACATTTACTAAACTCCTGGTACACTGAGATTTCAATTAGTTGATTTCCCTTTCTTTCACTGACAGCAGCCAATCTTCTGGCTAACCAGCATCAGAATGTCAGGGAAACTTTACCCAGCCCTGTCCTGAAGAAGCTACTTCATGCTCTGCCATGAAAAGCAGGCTAGGATTCAAATTTTGTCCTGCTACTGATTGTACTGTAGCCATTTGTTAGTGATATATTTAATGAGGTCAGCATAACTCAGCGTAATGTACTCCTAAATATATTTAATATTGATTTCCTCCACTTCACTAGCAAAGTAATGTTGGACAGACTGCCAAAATATTAATTCGATTTCCAGGCATTTTTCTCTTCCTAAGGTTGATTCCAACACAAAGATTAAGAAAGTTTAATCTATCATCTCTAAAAATCTATTCTACATCCAGGTGTTCTACAGTTTCTGCCTCCTTGTATCCTCTGTCACTTTCTTCACACCATAAAACCTGGCTCCGGGCTCCTTACAGCTATTTGCTTCCGCATTAAGCTCTCTATTCAGCATTTGCCTTTGCTCACCGTTGCCAGTGAAGAATCTACTTCTCCTTGGTGGCAGGCCAAATCAGTCCTCAACCAATCGCCTGTGAGGCCATTGTAAGCTCAGAACTGCTTTCCTCAAATACTTACAGAAGTGTTTTTCCCAGGAAACCTTATCATTAATTTCATAGTTTCTGGCTAAAACATGTCAGCTAGCATCTGTTCACAAGCCTGCACAAAACACACTCCCTATTTTATACAGATGGTATTATATTCTCTTTATCAGCCTTTGTATAAGATTACACATTTTCATCAAGTTTCAACACAATGTTGAAGTAGGTAAACTGACCAATGTATTTCAGCATCTCCCAGACAAAACAGCAGCTAGCTGGGAAAAACAAAACATCCTGTTCCTCATCTGTCCCTTACAAGCCAGCTTAAGGTTTGCTAAGGTTTCCGTAAGGCTATATTAACCAGTACCCAAAAATCCCCACCACCGCAAACAACAAATAACCCCACAAACACATCTTATTTCTTTCATACCACTGGGGAAACTCCAAAATGGGAAGGGATCATTTGGAAATAGTAATACTATCATGCAGAGTTTTCTTTAAATATAATCACAAACATTACTTATTTGCAAGTACTGAAGATAGCATTCCAAGAATTCAGGAAAGCCAGATGATACCAAACCAACAGTAATTTAAATTTTGATGCTCTTCATGCATGTAATGTTTTCTGTACCATTTGGTGTGTTAACATAAAACATAAATTAGAAATACACAGTCAGTGCAACCAAATCAGCTTTCTGAAACATTCCCTTTACTTTCTCAAGTATACATCACTAATTACATGTTAAATTACGTATTTTTAATATAAACTAGTTTTCTCTCTCCTTGTTTCCTAATTCCAACGTATTTAATTAGTCACATTGGTAGAGGTTTGCCTGCACAGGATCTATTCTTAATGAGAATGTAATAAGCTTCCAAAGTTCTGTAATAAATTGTTCTGAAAACACACTCTGCGTTTCCCAAAATGTCTATCATTTACCTCTTCCCAGCCTCTTTTGACTGCCCTCTCCTTCCATTTTGTAGCTTACTCTTAAATATTTCTAAAATGATCTCCTAGTAAAAAAGCACAGTCTAATATTTCACAGGTGCACTCGTGCTCTCTAGGGTAAATGTATCACCCTGTCATCACCATGGTCAACACATTCCTCACAATCACATTATCAGCTGCTTGTGTTGTTTCTGTCCTTATGGGGTGGTTGGGAATGCACAGAACTGCCGTGTGAAAGATTTCCAGGTGCAAGGTTATAGCTTCGCATCTGTTTTTCTTCTCATGAGAGGTTTTTTTCCCTCCAATCTTTATAGGATTTCCATGTGCTCTTATTATGTTATCACTAGCATTCGAAATATACACAGCCTTTTAAAAGCGGACTAAATGCCATGCAGCGTGAAAGCAACACTGGATTAAAGGTGATTTTACCAGGGTTTCATCAGTATAAACATTATAAATAAATTAGTTGAGTCCTATACTTGACTATGATTATGCTATCCTGCATTCTCAGCTATCCTTCACTGGATTTTAACTTTCAGTTACTTACCTCCAAAAGCCTCTTTTTACTGAAAACCTGAGAGCTATCTTTCTTACAGAACATCAGTGTAAAAGGCAATCATCACTTAGACAACTCTATATGTGAATTGCCAAGTAATTTTTAACACTGCCAATTCTAAATTTTAGTTTTTAAAAAAATGCTCATCCCTCCAGAACTTTAGTGGCAGTTGGGTCCACATGTGGACTTTGCACCTTTATACAAGATGGGAAACAAAAGATCTATTCATTACTGAACTTTAAAGAAGGCGCATCTGCAGTCAAATGTGCATTGCCTCACAAATGTCAGACTTAAAATAAAGTCTGGAAAACTGGAAACACACTGGAAACACTCCAATGCTCTCATGGAAGACATGATCTTGCAAGCAGTGATTCTTATTTTCCATAGCTACGTACCTGGGTACGTTAGGCTTTTTGCTTTGTTTACCATATTAATAAGGGTTTTCACATGAATTTTTCTGACCATATATGAACTTTACCATCACAGGAAACACCATGACCTGGCATGTTCCCTGGAAGTTGAGGACAGATTGAACCATCCCAAAGCACACTACCAGCAACAGCTTACAACTGAATAAAGGAGAATGACACTGCAAGTACAGGCACAATCCTACGTTAAGTCTGTTTATACAGAAGAAAAAACAGTTCTAAATTAAGAACAATACGTATTTCCTTTTTGAACCCTATGCATTTCACTTGTTTCAAGTGAAAGGGAATTTTGTTCCATCTGAACCTACTTTTAAAGAGTTCCTTCCCATCAATTTCATTCACACATCAACAGCACTAACTGCAGGCTTCCATGGCTAAATAGATAAATGTAAATTTCATGAAAAATTATTTTGTCACTGAGTGTTTATAGAACATCACAGTCTGTCCCTTTACTTGTCCTGCCTATAACATTGTTTAATGAAATTTTCTTTATTCTTCACCATGTGAGGTAGGTGAGTATAGTGCACTGCTCTTCTTTAACATCTCCAAGTACTTTCATTTTCCAGAATTCATTCACATACTGAAGTGGAAAGGTGAAGATTCTGAAATTATCTCATAAACAGATCAGAATTTCTACAGCATATCAGAGAAATGATCAAATTCTTTTGGAAAATCAGTGTATACTTTAAACTCTCTCCAGTAAATATTGTAGACATGCTTAAGATGTATTTGTAGGTAGCAACCCTTGTATCTCTTGTCACTCAAGTAAACAGCAGACGCATTTTTAGTAGCTGTTATGTTACAAAACAAGACTCAATTAGGATTAGATCATGCCAAAACTGGAATCCAGAAGATTTGCCCTCTGCCAGATTGCAATACTCTTGTTACAGCTAACATACAAGCCAAGTTGCAATGAACACATTCTTATAAAATGTTTTGAAATTCTGTAACTTTAACCCTGCTTTGGATTTCAGACTCTGCTAGTGCTCCCTGACAAAGAGCTTGCTGTTACAATATCAATTGTGTTGCTTTTAGAGTAGGCTATATGGTCATATTTTCACTACAATTCAGAGAAAAACTTGTCGAAAACCACAGCCACAGAAGAGGAACAGAAGAGATATGACCAGAGAGGCCTATTTTCTGCCAGGGCTGATAAAGCTTGATCAATACTCAGTATCACTAAAGGAGATATTTTTATTTATGAAAAATAGTAGGATAAAATAGCCAACAAGCCTCAAAAATTATTTAAATGCAACTATTAAAGTTTTATACTTAGAATTTTAACTACAAAGGAATTTTGAAGGTCTCTTGAAACAAAAAAGTATAAGGGACTACATTCTGAAAAGAAATATTTTTAATTATAAAACTTACTAATTTAGTTGAAAATTTTAAAAGATGTAGAATAAAAGTACTGTAAACTTAGGAAAAATATATTCTATGTATAAGAAGAATATTACAATAAAGTAGTGGAACACTTAGATGCAAAATTGATATTAACTTCAACAAGTGACTTTTGAATAGCTTTCCAAAGCACAAGTAATGTTAAAAATCTGCTTTCTATTTTGTATGGATATAAGCCATTAGAGAATAATTTATTGCAATATACTTATAAACTAAATCTCTTAGAGAATCATTTTATTCATTTTGCCTACATTTCACCATCAGAGTAGATACTGAGATCTAACAAGGAGAAGCACAGTAACAGCTAGGTGATACTAGTTTAGTTCCTCTCCTTGTTAAAGAGTTTTGCAAGTCAGTTGTGTAACACATTGCTTTCTTACCAAGAACAATTTTACTTTCACACAAAAAATAATTTCCTACCTTCTGAAGAAAAAGATTAGACCCCATATTGCACTGTTTTGTATCAAACTGACCTGCATTGATTTTTAAGTTCCTCAAGGGAGACTCTTGTTTCTGTAATCCATCCTTTAGAGATCCCGTTGAGTAGATCAGGAATTCTGAAAAGGCAACCAAAAGGCCACACCTATCCTCTAGAAAATATTACACAAAGCTAGGGAACACATTCACCATGTACAGAGAAAGGGAAGGAGAGCTAGCCAAGAGGCCTCTGAAGCCAGCCAGTAACACAAGGACACAGCAGCAGCTGGGCCGTTAGGGTTTAAATCTTTCTCACCTGTATTGAGCTGGAAGCACCTGCTGAGAAGGGCTTTATGTTTAGGAAAAGGTCGAGGAGAGGTTAGAAGCAGCTTCTAGATAACATATCATAAAATAAGGTTGTTATGTTTGGCTGAGAGCAGGTTGTGGTATAGTGAACAGGCCCCTTGTATTAATTAAATTGGAAGAGGACAAGTTCTCTGAAGTATGAGATAGGGCCTCAGTAGGCAAATATGCTCCCTGAATGAAGGTTTAAGTTGGGTTACGAGCTTAAGCTGAGAGCATAAGCTTTCAGGACCCTGATCTCTGGGGGCCTAAAGCTTAATGGGAGTTTTGCTGGGTTACAGGAAAGGACATGGTAAGGGATCTTTCAAAATGGGGTATGCTGTCACTTTACAGGATATGAAGATTCATGTGCTAGACTTAGAATGATGACTTGAAAGATGTTTCTGCTAGGGAGCAGTACATGCCTGTGGTAGGTTGGAGAGGCTGTTCTGGAGGCAAAGGACTGGGTGATGGCGGAGACATTTCATAAGGCAAAACAAATCATCCCTTGTAACATTTGTTCCGCTCCTCATGGGGAGCATCGTCTAGAGGTACTCGGGCTCTTTCTGAGTTGAAATGAGGGGTTTAGGGACACAACTTGATGCTGTGCTCTGTACCTGTACTTGCATGGAAAATTGGTAGTATTCTTGATGATTAGTAACCATGTTCAAAAAATACAGCCTCTCGTCGCAGTGAAGTTGAGTACTTTCTACTGCATGAGGAAGCAAGCTCCTGAATTAAACTTCAAGTTAGTTGCTGAAAACACCCTGTTTTTCCCTGCTCCAGCTACTGTTTCTAGTATAGTACCATAAAACTGCCCATCATCAAGTAAGGAGCTTTCAACCACCACAGGGTACTTGAATGCCTGCTTCAGTAAAAATCCATAAAAATCCATATGGCTGTAATATTGTCTTTGCCAGCATATCAGCAGCTGTCTGTAGTTTAGTTTATGAAAAATGTTTGTTTCATAAATTATTGCTACAAAATCATCTCAAGGTAGCACTGCTATTGCTTTCAGTTTAGAGAATTATTTTGCAGTGCAGATGAACCAGCAATAGAAACCAAAGCCAGTAAATTCAACATGAAGTTGAAAGAGAAGAAGATGAGTTTACTAATATGTCTAATTAATTCTGTGAGGGCTTGTAGCTGCTTTCTCATCTCAGTGAGCTTAATAAAACTTGTCAATAAACTCTATACAAAAGGTAGTTGAGAAAAAGTAATATTTAAATTTATTTCAATCCAGTTTGACCATAACATTTAAAGGTTAATTGCTATAAAGTTTACCTGCTATGGACAAAGTTAACTATTTGCTCAGTTATATGCTTTAAAATTTATTTGCAACAGATAACACCACAGCTATTTGCTAGCACAAACCGTAAAGATCATATGCACCAGAGAGAGAAGCAGGTTAGAGACTGGAACATTCTCAAATAACTAAGAATGGTCATTTTAGCTCCCTAATGAGGTACTTTAGTAGACAATGGGACAACTTTTGTTGATAATGAGGTAACTACACTGTGACTAACAAAAATAAATTATCTTCAGGATTGTTAGTGTGTCACCTGTAAGCATTTTTTTTTCCTGGAAGTTCTTATAATGTTATAATAAAAACAAGATGTAATTTCTATGGATCAGGTCAAAGATGACCATTGCTAAGGTTCTTGCCCTATCAAGTGAAAATCAGCATTTGCAACTCTGCAAGCATCAGTTGATGTCAGCAGAATTATTTTATATCATGCTTGTCATTGTCAGTAAATAGCATTTCTATCAATAATTTAAATTAATCATAAATTGGCATAAATTCATCATCCCGTGAGTATGTAGCCTACTACGGTTCTGTGGATAATAGGTAATTTACACATGCTTCTAAAACTAATTTCTCTTAGGCTAGGTAGGAAAGCTGTACAAACCATACCAGGATTCCTATAACAATGATAAAGCAAAACCAAAGCTCATCTGCGTGTTACTGAAAAGAAATAACTGAAGAGTTTGTGGGGTACTAACAGAGGAAAAAACGGTAGCTCTTCAGACCTCTAAATATACAATATCCCTTATATGGAACGCAATAGCAACAACCAATCTCCAATGCTATGGCCCTGTAGTTAAAGGTAAGACCTCGAAAAAATCACAAGGCTCCTTCATCCATGGCACAGTGCAAAGGGCAAAATAACAGTATATTTTCTGGCCTTTTTTTTTCAGCATAGAGGAGAATTGATGTTTCGAGGAAAATTGATGTTTCAAGGAAAAACAAAAGTAAAAATATTTCCTGGGGAAATAAGCATTCTTCTTTTGTCTTGACTAAATTTTATAGTTGTAAGAAAAAAAAATTCCTACTCCTATAAAAGTTTATCTGGTTTTGGTACCAGATAAATATTTGAATTCAAATATTTGAATTATAATGATCTATTTGTGATTTTAAACTCGTTCCTATTATGTGGGAAATTAAGAAATAAAATTTCTCATGTCTTTAAGTTGGAAATGCATATACTCATACAAAGCACCTAATGCTCTGTATTATATAGAGTATTATTTAGTATCAGGTTTTCATACGCAAATCCAACATGCCTAATTGCAATTAAAAACTGTGAAAGCTTAGATTTTTACCACCCATCCAAGGAGAACTAGAGTAAAAGTTTGATGCATAAATAACAGCACCGGATGGATAGATGATGGATGGAAGGATATTCAGATGCATACACAGAAAACAATATTCTGTTTTTCTGTTGAAGATTGTCAGAGGTTCAGCACCTTACAAAATAAATGGAATAGAAAAGAATGTTCTAGATTACAGGATTATTTGGGGATTTTTTTAAGTATGGAACAGTCATGGAAAATTGGATGTACTAGCAATGATAAGCTCAGCAGAAACTGTGTTTTAAGGAATAATTTGAATTAAGGTAGATTAGTTATTTGCTTGTAAAAGGTAAGAGAGACATTAAGAAATATGATACCTCATGGTCTTTAACAGCACTCACTGATGCTGATTAACTTTTGAAAGTGATTAACATAGATCAACAATAACTATCACCAAGAGATCAACATAAATAGGACTCCAGTAATGTCTCTCAGAAAATTGTAAGAAGTTTGGATTTATGAATTCATTTACAAGTGACATAGATGGTTAGAAGATTGATGCTACAAAGATACAGTACTCAACATTTGAAACTTGAAAAGTTTCTTGGATACCCTGATCAAGTCACAGGAGCTGACAGTCACTGGGTCACAAAGCGATATTACTTCTTTGCAACTTGGTGGTCATCTGCAGCAATTGACCAATTTTTCTTTATAAGAGATTATATATTTCTTAATGAAGTTATTTATTTTGAGATAGTTATATAGACAACGTCTCAGTAATTATAAGGCATTCCTTTTGCTTTCCCCAGAAATTTTCATCATTTTGCTAGTGGGTCCAGGAAAATACTCATTGGAGTCCAGTGAAGGGAATTCAATACACCTAGTAAAGACACCTATCACTAAGCGTGTGAGTAGTCCTGTTTAAATTAGTAAGTTCACCTTTGCAGTAAAGATAGGCACACACTAATTGTCTTGTTGAATCAGGATTCCCCCGATGTAAAGAGTACATATGCTTACATGTTTTGAAAATCAAAATCTGTAAACTCTCATCATCAGTTAATTTACATGCAAAAGAATGGCATTCTCATTATTCCATGTTAAGTGACTAGCTATTTTCTATAGCGTTTTAAACATTTATTTGACTAAGAATATCATCTGGAAGGTGACAAAAGTGAAGACTACCAAGCCCTGTATTCCTAGGGAGAGAATGATTTCTAGATGAAATCAAAGGATATTCTTTCCTTACATCTTACAAAGAAATGACTGACAGCCCAATGAAATGTATTAAAATACTGTTCTTGGATAAGCTGTTTTTCATCTGGCATTTATATTTACAATTACAGTGGGTATGCTGTAAGGTTATTGCACTTTGTTCCGAAACCTGATGCCTAATTATCTCAGCCCCACATCTTGTCCAGTAAGGCAGTTTTATGAACCAGCATAACCCCAACGAATACTTCAACATTTTGATTAATTTTGAAAGAGAAAAAAAAAAAATTGGTTCCTTCATCATCTTTTCACTGTTAAGCAAGCAAACACCGACTTGTTGCAAAACAATTTTGTAGTGAATTGCTTTCACAAAACAAAATAGTATTGTATGCTACCTGTAAATCTAAGTTATAAATCTGAGCCTATCTTGTGCTTAAGCACTTCGACCAAAAGAAAATATGGCCTTTGGTATATTTGTGCATTTCAGAGTCTGTATTTTACTACTGCAAATGCTTGACTCTAACTATCTCCCAAGTTCCATATGCTCAAGTGGTACTGTTCTGGGCTAATGCAAGAAAATAGGTTAGTCACCAAGAAAAGAACCAAGTGTAGAACCAAGTGTAGAACATCCAGTTCTAAAAGTTATGATTGATACAAAATGACTCTTACAACCAAAAGGAACAAAAAAACAGCTGCTACATCTTTTAAGAAAATCTATTTCTACTAAAATTTTCTGTATTACTGAATAGATTGCTGTGAAGGATTCATTGTTCATTCCTTTCTTCAGCTTCTTTTTTTTTAAAAAATTATAAAATTTCCTATCTACCAATTACAGGAAAGATTTTTTCCATGAGCTCAGTATATTTAGCTTAGATTGTGGGTAACATAATTATAATTTTAAGTAGCTACCTGAGAGACAAAACTCTCACAGAAGTTAGAAAGAGTCTTGCTCTAAACAATGGGAAGGGACTGTCTTCACCACTTGCAGAAGTGTCCAGCACACCAGCCAGTGCTGGTATGAATTAGAAACTTCTACGGATGGAGGACCTAGCAAGGCCTATAGGCAAGAACTATATGAGCCACAAGTCTGTCCAGGAACATGGGGAAGAACACTATTAAAGCTTCATTTGGAAGGCACAACATTATTCTCAGAAGTTAGTGTTTTCCTGACCACTTAGCACCAAAAAAAACCCAGGGATCCTACTCATCTGTCCACAAATTTATCTCCTTAATCATAAGTCTTTTCTATTGGGTACAAAATAAGTAGCAGATTCCTCCTTCTTGGCATAACTGAGGAAGTTTGAGTTCTGCTGCTAGAATCATACAAAAATTAATTTAATGCTGAAAATCACCAACATGTCTAAAATGCTGCTTGTTTCAGGCAGTCCATTAAAGATGTTGACAGCTATTATCTGACTGAAAATAACAGACTCACAATTAACTAAGTATCTCAGAGTTCAGACTGTTAAGGAAAAATTGAAGACATTTTTAGAGAAAAAGCTTTTCCTGAGTCTTTAAAAAATTGCATCTAATTTATCATACAGTAAGGTGTCTGAATACCCACTGGATAGATCTTTGCTTTTGGATGCCCCACACTAAACAGGATGTTACACATGCTATTTCTATTTAAGCCTGTGCAAATATATGAGAGGAAGACTACTGTTTTATGAGTAAATGTAACTGCAGCAATGAGAGTTCCACATATCTGACCAGAAAATGTTGACACTGGATTCAATTAACCACAAATACAGTAACACTCCAGAGTTGAGGTGGAGAAACTGGAGAAAAACATTCACAAAAACCATCCATGAATGTCTCACAAACTGTCCGTCAGAGGCAGCATGTTTTCTACATAGCAAAGGAGTTGTAAATCCATTGCTCTTTCCTGGGTGCTCTGAGATTCATGTGGAACGTGGAAGACCCATCAGAGATCAGGACCTTCAGTACAGGGCTCTCTACTCCCAGTCAGTTCTGGAGATGTGTTTTTTGTAGGCAAGGTAGGAAAACTAATTCAGTTTTATCAAATTGCTGTTCACATCTATTTCTAGCCATTGCAGAACCCTCAGCTTCCTTCTTTCAGGCTTTCTGCTTCATCTCTCCAATACCTACCACCTCTTTGAGAAACTCATGCTGTACTGTGCAGAGGCTGTTTAAAGATTGTTTGTTGACATAAAGCACCTAGGATCCATAGAAATTCCTGATGGAGACACAGGCAGGAGGTGGTAGTGTTGAAATAGCTGAAAAGGCTGGTTTTTACCCAGTGAGTAAGACTTTAAAAGCACTACAGATTTGTAGAACTGTACTGTGATGATCACACATAACTTAGAAACTGGGGGACGCACAAGAAATCTGCCTTTTCACAATGTAGAAGAGCTTGTGACAGGCACTATCTCTGCAACCTGAGATTGTAGAGACTTAGCCACAAACTGCAAGCCACCAAAAAACACAGGCAGAAGAGGGCATGATCATAATTCAGTCTCTGCTTTCAAAGCAAGGTTGAAGAATGAGAAGGAGGAGATATCTACTACATCCTTACTATATGATAGAGTGTGCCTCAGAGAGGTGCAGACACTTCTACAGATATATTAGCCACAATACAGAGATTTCCTTTTCAAGGGACCGTAGCTCTTCACTGTCTTCTGTGAAATATTATATGAAGAAATGTCCAGGATACATCATAAAAATTTTCACAAAACAGAAATCACAATGTGAAAGCACACAGCTTCCTCAGGTGCCAAGTATTTGTTGTTAACAGAGGCAACACCGAGCACTGTGTGGTAAAATTAGCTGTAATGAAGAGGTATATGAAATTGTATCCCTTAGAAATTGATACCTGGTAGTTTTAATGATATAAGACATGTCGTCTGTAAATTTTCAATTATTTATACTAGGGGCAAAAGCATGTCAGACCTGTAAAAATGAAAAGCCTTAATGTTTGGAGTAACTCCTGGTTTATTCTCATAACTTACAAGTCATACATACAGGTAAGCAGAGAGATTCTGAGATGGTATCTGAGAGTGTACCTGTAGCTTTTGTCAGAGTTAGGATGAACTTTAATGGCGAGATTTCCATGGGAATACATAATGCCAATGCTCTAATTCCACAAAGCCCTGAAGTACAGGCTTAAAATCAAATGAGTTTTGCACAGTGGAATAAATTTGTACACATGCTTACATCTAGGTGTGTACTTTAGGGCTGTGTTGAATATAGGCTGAGATATTTTAGCTTATTGAAGACATCTTTTGTTTTTTAATTTCAGCAGATCACTAGTAAGAACTTTATCTTTTCGATATATAGGATATGCTTGTATATCTATCTAGATAGATATATATTTTTTCCCCTAAGTGTGACTGGAATATGAAATATTATCCTGTCAAGCTACAGTCATAACTGATTTCTTCTGACTACCATAAAAATCTTAATTGAAGTTGAAGATGGTTCAAGAGCAAAACTTACGTGTTAGAATTCTAGATAGAAAATAACAAGAAATTATCATTGTTCAATTAAAAACAGTGAAATGCTGTTTTCTTGAGGAGAATGTCAAAGCGTATGTATTAATCAAAGCAAAACTATTTACCATAAATTGATGACCAATCACAAATAACAATGACCTACATAAACAATTTGGTAATTATTGCAGGGAGTACCATTGAAATAGAAATCTGTAAAAAGAATGTGTCCGTAGCACTTCACTGAATCTGCATATTTACTGTTTCTTCATCATCTTTGAACATGTTTAGATTGCACCTAAAGATGGTGTATGTATATCTACAAATATAATTTAATTACTACCTTTGTACCTCCCATATTAGGTACACAGAAAAATGGAAAATCACCATAGAAAATACATATGGATAGACTAATTTCATTGTACTTGCTGTTAAAACCTCTAGGCTAGTTTCTCCACTGATTCAAATTGGTATAGTTCTGCTAATTTCAGGAGAAGTAGGGGTTTTGCCAGCTGAGGAGTGAGCCTTGTTCTTTTTGTTTTGTTTTGTTTCAATAACCAGATGGAGGCAATTTAAAAATACAGAAATGAGATTTCTTAGAAAAATTATTAACATTGCATTATAACATACATGTGCTTTTAAACTTCACTGTAAAATCAGGCATGAAAATAATTAAGACTTCAGACTCAGAGTGAACTCACTAGTTTTGGACATTGTAACAGACAGCCCTTTCAACATGAATTCCCCTTTCACCTCAGCCATTCAGAAGTCTCCTTCATACACTGGAATGTTTCCTACAACCTTTGTTGTCACAGCCTAGTTTCCATTACTCTCCAGCTGAAGTAAGAGTTAACGTCTGCATTGTACTGTGGCTGCATTTTCCTCACAAGATACAAATTCTTGGATAAAGTAGGAAAAGCTCAAAACTATTCTCAATGGTGAGGGAGGAACTAATAACTCAAGGAACATGACATTTTTATTAAGCACCATGGTCTAAGTTTCTTCAGGATCCAGCTTTAATAATTTGGTTTTACATTGCTCTGAAGGGATTAATATTATTTACTTATAAGCATGGCTTGGAGCAGGGACTGCTAAGACATCCTGTACTCTTTCATCAGCTCTGCATCCGATTTTGGCTACACATAATTCAGAAGAATCATCACAGAGTGATTTCCCAAGTATCTGTGTGCCTCCAAGCACACGCATGGGACAACTCTACCAAGCATAAAAAATGGCCTTTAATATCACAGCACACCTTTTGAGATGCTTCCCTAAACTAATTCAGAAAAGCAGATGAGGATTTCTGTCTGTTTGTTCAGAAAATTATAGCAAATTCTACACTGTCATATACAGGAAGATTAAACTGGACAGTATGTATTAATCACTGCTGTCAATATAGATTTTACTTTATATTCTCCATGTTTTGTTAAATATTCGCTAATATTCCTGACTCTTCACTGTTGATAGTCAGAGAACAGCAGACTTTTAAGAAAATGGCATAGTTGTAACACTTCTAACTAGTGCATTAAGATAGAAATAAAATATAAGTGTTCTTAATGTTCTGATAAGACTAATGTTATTTAAGTTATAATAATTTCAAAATGCCTTATAGAAATAATATTTTAAAGGTACATGAGCTTCAAACTCTTACAGAATTTTTTAACATACTGTCATTGAAGTAACATCCACAGTTATGAACAACCAAGTAGAAGCAATATTTCTCCTTATTTTTGTTTACTTTTTTGTTTGATTATTAGAAGGATTCATGCCTACTGGAGTTTAACAACAGGTTTAAGACTACGCACTTTTAGCTTCTTTAGGATTTATAATACATGACTGATCTCCCATTGCCAATGGAAATCCAACAAGGAACTTTATGTTTAAATGACATAATAAAGACTAAAAATATTTCTCCTCCAGTTGAGTGTGCTTGGCACTTTGTGTAACTTCACAAGCACAAAATCTGAATGTGCATATACTGTAACGGCACCAACAAAAAATCCCCAAAACAAACCAACAAAAAAACCCACCACCAAACCAGTTTGTACCAGTGCAGGATTTCAGCATCCCCTTTTACCATTAAACAACACATCTTCCTTCAAGATTTTCACTTGAACAACAAGGTAACTATATGAAAGGAGGAAAGGGAGTGTAGACAGGACTAAGGCTTGTTGTAAGGATAAGTAAAAGAGTAAATGCACAAGACAATAGGGAGGTATCAGAATGTTCCCTCATACAAAAAGGAAGGAGGAGAAAGTTCTCTTCCAGTGAATAACTGTCTCAAGCATTAGAAGAAGGAAGTAGCTGGTCTCAGCCAAGAATGAGGAAATCAGCTGTGGTTGATTAGCAAACAATTGCCTCATTTACATGAACTCAATGTACTGCAGAGAGTCACTCTGGTGATTAACTAGTTTGGGTCTGCTGCTGATCATAAACAGGGTTTCCTTGATACCTGATAAGCTAGATAAATATGGTTTAGAGATTATAATTTTGTGGAATTTTCCATATTAGATAGCCAGAAATGAAAGAGAGATTGTCAGGTCAAAAATAATGGCTGGTGACAACTGCTGCTTTTCTATATTTACACTGGAGACACACCCAGAGCAGCCTCCCTCAGGGCTGCAGCCTCGCGCCGCAGTAGGTGCTTTGCAAATAAAGGACACGGCTGCTACCTGAGCCAATCAGTACCAGAGTTCAGAGTGCTTCGTGATGCTACAAATAAAGAGATCAATATGCAGTTACAACACTGAAGCAACGTGTTAATGCACAACGTGTGGAAAATGGGAAAAAATACAGAAAAATAGCACGATAGGCCTCCAGATTTAGTACAGCCATTAACGTAGCTAGTGCTAGTTTGTCTATGAAACATTTTGAAAAAGACATGAAGGTGAAAATAGTTGGTTTGCTTTGAGCTAATATGAGGGTTTAACACCACCCAAAAGGTAAGATCCTGCTTTTCTTCCTTCCCTTTCATTCCCAGGCACAGGTCCTTCACCACTAACGCTTTGCACTGAGGCCCACTTCAGACCCCCATGTGCCTGAGTTCACACACACACACAGACATGAAAAGCTGATTCAACTCATGAATCTGACAGAAGTCTGTTTGCATATTTCTTCTGGGTCAGCAGAGGAAAATTTCTATCTTTCAGTAATGACATCCTGCTAGATTACTAATTTGGATTGAGACACATAATTTAATTTCATCCCAAAGGGGTACTTCAATGAGATACTCACTTCACTGAAATTATTTGGAATAATAAAAAAAAAACCCTCCAAAAAAGTAGATTTTTAAGCCATATCATTTCAGTGATCCAGTTTACAATGCTTCCTAAAAATGTAATATTGGCAGAACTGAGGAGGCAGGCAATTTGAGCACATGACTGGAAACAAGCCATCAAGGGAAGGAGACAGAGATTCTTAAATTGGCCTTCTTGGGAAAACCAAGGTCTGGCAAGCCTGCACCTTTACCATCCATGTATTTTCAGACAGTACAGAGTTCGGTTACTCCACTGGTGGCACACCTCAGTGCCCATTAGTTACCCATTTTTGCAAAGTAAAGCTTACTAGTGACTCTTCATTTTTCGAACATTGCTTACACTGTGAGTTTGCACAGAATGGTTGAGCCAATATAACACCATTCTGCTGTTGAAGTGGCAGCCTTGCCTCCTTCATTCCCTTCCTCCTGCCTTGTACCAGCTACAGCACTGGTGTGAGCCCTGCGAGAGGTACTTCAGCTCCCACCAAATCACAGAGAACTATGCAATTTTTTGCCGGATTAGTTTTCTCTGGTTTACGGTAGGACCAGACAAACTCAAGAGCCAGCATCAGGGAAGCAACAGGTATGTGTGGCCAGGAGACCGGAGAAATGGTATTGACCCTTCAGCAGTGGCAAGCCACTAAACCAGTTCAACCACAGAACAAGAAAAACAAAGCCTCACCCTGACTGAAGATAATAACCAATGGCTCAGTTACTGTTGGCCGTACTATTTGGCTCAACAGCTGAATTTGGCAGTTTGTCAAAGAAAGTCTTGTAGCCTTCCATATTTTCTGGGTATAAAGGTATAATCAAGGAAGAATTGCAGTTCTCAGTCAGAGAAGCCCACCTTCTTGGCAAGGAAAGCAATACTCCTGCACCATGCCAGGCAGTAGTAGCGGGGAATAGAATTTGTCTTTTGTAACACTGTTAGTACTAAGTGTGGTGATACAGCTAAGAACGGGCTTTTTGACCTACGATCAGTACAGAGGACTTTATCAGATGCAGGAGATTTCTCTCCCTGTCCCCCTGTCCCCTCACTAAACTGTTTATCATCTCTAACTGCCTTCTAGGATGCACAAACCTCCACTCAATACCAAATGTGTGGTGGCTCAGTTCTCTTTGGGTCCTTTCCTAGGAAAAAGCAGCAACGCTCCTGGCCATGGAGCAGGGAGCTTCCATTAAAGGAAGACAACCACAGAGATAGTACAGATCCAACACTGTGAGGAGGCCACAGGAAAAGGGAACAGAGAAAAAGCAATAGAGAGGGGCAGAGGCACAGTTACACTCAGAGCCAGACTGCACAGACTGTGATAGAGCACAGCAACATCTAGTGCCACAGATACCATCCTGGCATTGCAGGAACTACTAACTGTAACGTGTACATTCAGAATTGCAGTATTACAGTATATCACTATATGCCATAACCACCCACTGCTAATAGCAAGGATCCTTCAGTCGTTTTTTTCAAGCATGAAAAAGGGATACATTATTGGCTGGATTCTGTTTGAAGGTGGTGGGACAATAATGGCTGCAGGAAATAAAACAAACACAGCTATTGCCATCTTAACACCTGCAGTTTTACTTCCATTACAGCGTGACTCCTCTAGGCATAAAGAATCATCCTGTTTGAATTGTACCTTCCGGATATTTCTCTAAATACAGGATGATTTTATATGAGCTATATCCTGGACTTTTCTTAAGTAAAAGGATCAAGCAAGTCTTAGTCTTGTTAAATTTTGCTACGGATCCAGATGCCAATTAAGCCACAAGCATAACTGTCTGACTGTTGTGATACAGCAACATGCCATGTGAGACTGCAGCAAGAGGTACAGCCAGCAGCCCAGAATGCAGGAGTGTCTGCAATTAGAAAGGGAATTGGTCAAACAAGTATTTTTCAGACCTATTCAAATATTTTATTTCATGTATTCTTCTAGAAAAGCCAAATGTAGCCACAAAGGGATTTATTTGCTTTTAAGGACATCGTTTCCTTGGGTGTATTTGCAGAAACGTGGATGTGAAGCACTTCTGGAGAGCTCTGAGGGCTCCAGGCACTCAGCGGTGCGTGGAGTACTGCCACCTTTTGGTCACTTTCTGAGGAAAAAAATAAACACACACACCCCACCACCCCCCTCAAAAAAACCCCACCAAACTTTTCCTTATTTTTTAAAACCTCACTAGTGTGTAACATTGTTTCTTTTTCCATACAGTCCTTCTGTCTTGGAAATTCTCTCTCCCTTCTTTTAACTGAGAGGTTTGGAGAGATATTTGGAAGGATATTTAATATCCTTTCTTCTACTTGATGATCTTAAAGGTCTCTTCCAAGCAAAACGATTCTATGATTCTATTCTATGACTAGGTCGTTTTCTTGGTTTGCAAGTAGTCTTTTTCAACAATGCTGAGAAGGCTTTGTGTTTGATTAATGTGAAATAAAACATATTATTACAGTTTTATTCAGACTCACAACAATGCTGCTATACATGACTGCAATCTTTAGATACTGCTATCCTGGACAGAGTTATTAAATATGTCCTTCTTTAAAATAGATGTCACAAATAATAATAACCAGTAACCCTGCTCTAAACCACAAGACTGGAAACCAATATCCTAAGAAATTGACAACTTGTGGTAAGATACAAAAAGCCGCCAACGTCCATTCACTCCAGCAGATATTTAATTGTTCTTCTGTTGTGAAAAAGAGCCACACCTTTAATTACTCTCAAGTCAACAGGAATTATGTATGAAAAGACCTGGGTTGAAACTTTTCAGATTGTACTTGCTACTTCCCTGCATGAATTTCACTAAACTTCCTTTCCACGGGTAAGATTTACACACAATTCTTTTTCTAGGGAGAAGAGAAAAATGCTAATTATGAAACTTTCCAAAGGTTCTACTCCTTGGACTGACGGAAATAGGAACTGAAGAAGAACAGACTACACCTTGTGCTGTCAGGCAACAGGAGAGTAAACTAGCGTATTTATTTTTATCAGTTTAAATCATTAAGTACTCAAAGTGACCACTCACTTCACTTCATCTCAGGAGTTATAACCTTTTTAGCAGGGCCTGTTGCAATAGGACAAGGGGTAATGGTTTTCAACTAAAAGAGGGCAGACTCAGACTACATATAGGAAGAAATTTTTTACCAGGGTGGTGAACCGCTGTGACAAGTTTCCCAGAGAGGCTGTAGATGCCCCATCCCTGGAAACATTCAAGGTCAGATTGAACTGGGCTCTAAGCAATCTGATCTAGTTGAAGATGTCCCTGCTCATCGCAGAATGTTGAACTAGATGGCATTTAAACTCGCTTCCAACCCAAATCATTCTATGATTCCATGACTCTATGATGACACTTGAGGGGAGGGAAAAGAAGTGGGAGAGGAAACGGGATTTTCAGACGGGTAAGAAGCAGGCTTGGGTTCTTTAAATATCTGCTATTCCTCCTGCATTTAGTTATGATCTTACATCCTTTTGGCGAGAAAGAGCCTGTTCATGTGGGGATTCTCCAGGGTACAGGACATTTTTTTAGTTTAGTGACAAACACTTTTGCAAAATTGTTCTCTTTTCTCAGAGGGTAAAAGGTCAGGGATTACTTTGACTGCTGCATTAGACCCTTATGGTTACATTTTCAAAGCTACACTTGTGTTGGAAACACAAATCCTGTTATTGTTACAGGATTAGTGCACATAACTTTCCAAATGCCGCTTTGAAAATGGAGCCAAGAAATATTATTTGTGTGTACTTTCTGGAATTAATGTAGGCTGTGATTATTGGCCAGTGTTACAACAGCACTGTTACATACACATCTTTTGATGTACTATCTATAGGCACTCATTCAGACCTGCCTGGATTTCTTGTTGGACATTTAGTAGTTGGACATTTATTTAAATAAAAAGGAATGATAAGACAACCTAGCTCTTCTTTTGCAACAGATTAATACAATTTGTCTTGACTCTGCTAACAATTTTTCTTGCCCTTTTTTCAATTGTCTCTTAGGAATAAAGAAAATATTAAAAAACCACCCTTAAAATTAATAACATAATCCTTGTTTTGCTTAGTTCCACTAGAAACCTCAAACCTGCACTGCAGTGATGGAATCAACCTGGTGCTGGCATTGCCAATTCCCCAGTTCCTTGAGCCTCATTAAACTTTTTCTCCCATTCTGAACTATAACAGGTTTAGAATCTTAACACATTTTACAATTGCCTCAGGTGAGAACTAGTTTTCTCCTTCAGTTACTATACAGTATCTATTGTAATCAGAGTGTTAAGTTCTAACTATAAATGCTTAAAATCGTCCTCCACTTTTATATTAAATTTCAAATGAGAATGGGCCTTCTAGCTGTTGTTGAATGAGGCTTTGCAAAAAGCCCCCAAAGTTACAAAACAGTGTGTCCCTTGCATGGGTAACCCAGCAACACCCGGCTTTTATAAAAGCAAATAAATGATGGTAGTCATCTTCTCCGATATTGTCATGCTCACATCTTAGACAGAGCTGACATGTCATCAATACAAAACACCACTAATCCCACAAGCCCCATTTCAACTATTTCAAGACTAAATCTATCACTGACCTTAGCTTTCATCTTTCTCTTTTGTCAAAATTTCCTAGGATTTAAATATAATCCAACTAGAAAGAACAGAGATTATTTCTTCAGTAAGTAATGATAATTTCCCTTGTGTTGCTGTGGTATGAATACAGACAGCATCCAAAAGTCTTACAGCCACTAGTGTAATAAAGTTCTTTTTTGGCGTGATTAAACATCAAATAGTTTTAAAGAACCCATTTATAAAATTTGAATTTCAAATGCTTATTTCACTGCTGAAAATCTTGTATTATATTCAGACAGCTGATCTATAAATCCTCCCAATCCTTAAACTGCATTGGCCAAAGTACTATCATTCATTAGATAAGGACAGTGACTACCTCATTTAAAATGAATCCTAGTAGATGACAGGCAGTGGAGGGAATATTTTCTAGTGTGACATGAGCCAGAAATACAGTTACCTAAAGGAAAGAGCACTGAGGGGTAGTAGATATTAAACAGGGAAAATGCCTGCATGATGATAACTGTGAAGGAGGCCATTCAGAGCTTCTACACAACCAATATTTCTTACATAGTCTTGGCTACAATCCAGGGCTATATACTCACACACACATATATATGTATAAAAAATATACAGCCTGTCCTGGTATATAATTTAAAATTTAAATTACAAATCCTTACATATATATTAATCCAACAGTTGTGGGCTACTTATTATGAAAGTCCACTATTACATGTTACAAGGAACAGTATTATTTTACTATATTGTTTAAATACATTTGGTCTTGTGATGTATAGAAAACTGATGGTGTAAATCTGGATCTTATGTCTCATTTGGCAAGAATTAGACATTTCTAAGGGTTTAATCCTCTGTGGACAAAGTAATAATTCAGTTCCAAATCTAGCAAGTTATACACATGCCTAAGTTCTTGCACACAATATAAAAAAATCAATGGGAATGTTCACATGACCGGATTTTAAGCATATCCATAAAGTTGGGAGAATGACAGTCTTAGTATGTACATGAATAGAAGTAGTTTTATGACAAAGTGGAGAAAAAGGGTCTGTAAGAACTAGACATGTTCTCCATAGAACCTGGAATAAAATCAATGACCTTAAATTGAACAGATGCTTCAAAGTGATACTGAAGTCTAACAAGACTGCTTCAATCTAGTATTTAATTGGGTAACATTTCACTTTCTCTATGTTTGCAGTTGATTTTCACTTAAAAAAAAAGCAGAACTAAAAGAGAAAACTCACTGTATATTTTTTAGTTAAGTAAAATCTTTTGGAGATGAAGTAGGTGTTTTGAAACTGCTGTTTCATTTTAGTTCTAGTGCATAACTGAACAAGTTTGCAACAACTTCTGGATGTACATAAACACATTATGGCTGCCTACCTGTATGAATGCCATGATCAACACATGGATGTGTTGGAACTGAATTATTACTTTGTCCCACTGTCCATGTTTCCATCAAAGATGTTAAGCAGCGCCATTCCCAGTACTGACCTCTGAGGAATGCCACTCATCACTCATCTCCACTTGGACATTGAGCCATTGACCACAACCCTTTGAGTGCAGCCATCCAGCCAGTTCCTTATCCACCGAGTGGTCCATCTACCAAACCTGTATCTTCCCAATTTAGAGACAAGGATGTCATGCGGGACAGTGTCAAAATGCTTTCAACAAGTCCAGGTAGATGATGTCAGTTGCTCTTCCCTTATCTACCAATGCTGTAATCCCCTCATAGAAGGCCACTAAATGATTTGCCAGGCACAATTCGCCTTTAGTGAAGCCATGTTTGCTGTCATCCATCACCTGCTTATTTTCCATGTGCCTTATCATAGTTTCTAGGAGGATCTGCTCCATGATCTTGCTGTGCGTAGGTGAGACTGAACAGCCTGTAGTTCCCTGGGATTTTCTTTTTAAAAATGGGGGTTGTGTTTCCCCATTTCCAGTTGTTGGGAACTTCACCGGACTGCCACAACATCTCAAATATGATGGATAGTGGTAAGATAGATGCATCTATACAGCCTGCCCTAACAAAGGGCTCTTTCTTGTGTGTGACAGCAATCATAGATAAGGTTTCTACAAGGGAATGGTGTCAGAAATATAAGGACAGTTTTGCTCTCAGTAAGATGGAACCACCCTCTCTAGCCAGTTACTGTGGAGAATACCAGTGCTACATAAAGGAGAGACTGTGCTGGGTACGTAAAGGCCTACGTGCACGTCATTAATCACACTTTTGAGAGAAACTTACTTTACAACAGCAAGTCAGAGGGAGTGGAGAAAGGGCAAAGGATAATATATTTCTGTAGAGCAAAAAGTAAAGTCTTCAGACTTTCTTAAGTAAAAGCTTGAAGGTTATTTTTTTTCCCTTCATTTGAAAAAAAAAAAAAAAAAACATTTCAGCCAGACTTCAATAATACAAAGCAAAAAAGAAAAACCACAGGAGTGAATACAGGAAAATGAGAGCTATTTTTATCACACTAAACTAAAGTGACTTGAGTGATGTGACATGTTCTTCCAGTGCATGGCTGAGGCAGGAATAAAAAGCTGACTTCAAATTCAGTCTGGAAACAAGAAACAATGCGTTCAGTTACATTTTGGTCTTGTGCAGAACAGTTCTGTTGGCATTCAGGATGCATCCACAATTTTAAAGATAAGGGTACCTGCTGTCAATTGTTCGGCTGCATTTCAGCCCCGAGTGCAGCAATAAGGTCAAGAGAAGTTTAGAATTTATTACAGAGAAAAGATTGCTGCTGTGGGATCTCTCTGGCATCGAGCCCTGGAGAGCAGAAAGCAGCCCCCCCATAACAGCTGGTCTACACAATCTCCATTGTTCTCTCAGGTTTCACAGCTGCAAAGGTTGCTTCCTCTTCCAGAAAGCAAGTGCTCTCCTCCCTGCAAAGCTGCACAGCAGCTCCATGACAGGAAGGATTTTTCACTTTCTGTCTCGTTTTGGGCAAGTGGTGGTGGTGCTGACTTTGTAGGCTCTTCACTGCTTATATCGCCCTGCCCCAGAACCAATTAACTTGGCCTCAATAACCCAGTGGGTCTCAGGTGGCTGGAGCTTGATAAGGCATTTCCTCTCTGTGTGCTAGTCTTGATAAAAATTACTTGAAGGATACACCTCCTAAATTATTTAAACTTTCTTTGTTTAATCTAAGAACAACTTTTGCATCATACATATGAGTTTGAAGACAGTCCAAGGAATTAAGTATTCTAAAGCCCTGTTTAATTGGTTAACCGTGTTCCTCAGAGTCAGTCTTGCTAGTTCCTATCTAAGAGGACCCTTCACCTAACAGTTTTCTTTAATGGAGGGAGTTTAGGCTTAACATGTTTCCCAAACTTTTTAGTAACTTGATCCCTTTGTACACTGGAATTCCCCCAAATCTCCTAGCAGGAATCACGCGCAATTCCCAGCTGATGACAGTCTGAAAGGCAGGATATTTGCGGCGTAAGGAAACTGCAGTTTGAACAAATCTCTGGAGTTTAAAGAGGGATATATCCGTGCTGTAAGACTGCAGAGCCGGTCTCCTCACACCCTGCTGTGCCCTAGTGCCATCTGGTGGACACCAGCGGGTTCCAGCCGAAAGCAGAGGAGGCAGGGAAGGGAGAGAGGAGGCAGGGAAGGGAGAGAGGAGGCAGGGAAGGGAGAGAGGAGGCAGGGAAGGGAGAGAGGAGGCAGGGAAGGCAGAGAGGAGGCAGGGAAGGCAGAGAGGAGGACGGAGAGACAGCTCCTTGCAGAAAAGCAACTAAAGCCCGTTTCATCCGCGATGTTCCTGGTGTAGTAGAGCATTTAGAGCAACTTATAGGTATCTGATTACTTGATTACCATTGCATACATTTATCCTTGAGTGCCTTCATGGCCTTTTCAAGCAACACGTATGTGAAATCTGGGTGAGACCACTCCAGAAAGCTTAAACGTAAAACCTGTTAAGATTTGGCCCAAAATCTGATGTTTAATCATAAGTGACTATAAGTTACAAAGGCATTTAAAAAAATTACTAAAATGAAAGAGATTTAAGAGGTTAATATAGTTCCTCCATATAATTGCTATTGTTTATTAATATTTGTGCATATTTTTTCATATTTAATGCCGTTAAAAATAATTAATTTACCCACAAAACATCTCTCTGTGCTAGATACCAGAAAAAATCTAGATAAAAATTATTTTTTTTTACTTCACAAATTTATTGGTCTGAAAAAATGACAAAATGTCATGGGGGGTTTTCCCGATGAAGTGATTTCATGTTATTTCCAAATGATCCTGTTCCACTCCAAAGGGAAGTGAAACAATTTTGATTTATAATGATTTAAAATCCCAGACTTCCACTGGAAAGCTAATCTGTCGTGCACTTTGGCTGTGCATAGGCATTATTTTGTCAGCCCAGTAAGTTACTATACATCCCAAAATAAATGCATCACTAATTAGCAACTGCACAAAGAGCATCCAGTCTGAATCTAAACTTTGCAATAAAGTAATAATAAAATTAAAATATCCAGATTAAGAACTACTTTGTTTTCCTAGGCATATCATGATCTCCTTCACTGCTTTGCTTAAATTTTTTTTTTATATGACTGGAAACTCGTCTACTAAAGGAAATGTATCTGCCTTTATTAGATTAAGATTTGGCAGCAAACTCTGAAATATTATAGTCTGTCATATCAGATGACACCAGGGCTTAAAACTTTTCACATTCCTTTAGTTACACATTCTAGCACAGCTCTGCACAAATTCTCACATCTGAATTTTTAAGAAGCCTCATTTTTGCTTTCTGCCCGATGCTGAATGAGCACAAAGAACTCTGGTATTTTATTTTGTTGGAAAAACTCAGTTGTTTTTAGAGTAAAAAAAATTAACTTGGCTTACTTACATCATGGATGTATGTGTTGCAATAAAATTCACTTTCTTAAGAGAAGTGCCTACACTCCCTTATGGGAATTTTATGAATGCCAGAAATTTAGGCATTCAAACCAGCAAATTTAATGGACTGACACCTTGGTTGCCAGTAAAAGATGACAAAAAAAAAAGGAGAGGATCTAATCTATGCCACCCATAATCAGTTCCTTATTTGGGATTCTCAGCTGCTGGCTGTCTTCTAGAGAGATTCAGATCCTCTGCTCTAAGGCAGAGCTCTGACTACTGTGTTTGGAGGGCAGGGGGGCGCATGGAAAATCTTTACATGTCTTGTTCCTACCTGTCTTTTGCATAGAGGGATCTAGACCCAGTTGCCATTAAAATAAAAGTAAAAATCACAAACTCACAGTCCTTCACATAACATTTCCAAGATTCCTTCATCTACCAATACAGTTTAATTTCAATCTGGTTTTGTGGACATTCCTTATAAATAAACTAAGTTCTTTCATTTCATAAATAAACTAAGTTCTTTCATTTCTGACAAAAATACAAACTTGAGAAGGATTTTTCTCTTTCTTAAAATGGAAAGACATGCTTGTCAGACACAGTAAGATTTTAAAATGCTATTCCAATCTTAGAATATATAGCTGACATTGTCAGAATGTTTTATGATGTGATCTCTCTTTCCTACTTCCAGCTAAGATTAATAAAGTCCTCACCTCCCCTTTGGCCTCCAGATCTTATTCCAGCAGGAAATCACACCTAAAGTAAGTGATCCTGCCAGATACCTCATAGATTCTCATTAACAGTGAAAGTGGCAGGCATGTTCCAGCACAGATCTTCCCCAGTGCGTTGAAGTGGAACAGGAAAAAAAATAGGTATGTTCATCTACACATATAAGTATCATGTGTTGTTATAATTAGTATCTTTTCTTTCTAGGCAGTACACATGTAAGAATTTGGCTTACCCTGAAGTTTTTAGGGATTTATTTTTGTATGCTTATTGCTGTATTACTGCAGCCAAATAACTTAAATAATTTCATTAAGACCTATATTTTAAAATATCATGCTAATATATATGATGGAATACTTCATACAAATCAATTTCTGAGCATTGTTGCACTGTACTGTACAATGTACAATACACTTCTCTGAAATGTATCTAATTCCAGAAACATTAACATAATTAACATAATGTTTTTAAAAAGCAATCGGGG